>NC_140253.1:4323330-4331031 GCF_949987555.1 Borostomias antarcticus
GAAGACTTTTGTTTAGATTCATGGCGTCGAGCAGGGTGTTGGTGTGTGTGTGTGTGTATGTGTGTGTGTGTGTGTATGTGTGTATGTGTGTGTGTGGTGTTGAGCAGGGTGTTGATATGTGTGTGGTGTTGAGCAGGGTGTTGGTGTGTGTGTGTGTGTGTGTGTGTGTGTGTGTGGTGTTGAGCAGAGTGTTGGTGTGTGTGTGTGTGGGGGGTTGAGCAGAGTGTTGGTGTGTGTGTGTGTGGGGGGTTGAGCAGGGTGTTGGTGTGTGTGTGTGTGTGGGGGGTTGAGCAGAGTGTTGGTGTGTGTGTGTGGGGGGGTTGAGCAGGGTGTTGGTGTGTGTGTGTGTGGGGGGTTGAGCAGGGGTGTTGGTGTGTGTGTGTGTGGGGGGTTGAGCAGGGTGTTGGTGTGTGTGTGTGGGGGGGGTTGAGCAGGGTGTTGGTGTGTGTGTGTGGGGGGGGGTTGAGCAGGGTGTTGGTGGTGTGTGTGTGGGGGGGGGTTGAGCAGGGTGTTGGTGTGTGTGTGTGTGGGGGGTTGAGCAGGGGTGTTGGTGTGTGTGTGTGTGGGGGGGGGGTTGAGCAGGGTGTTGGTGTGTGTGTGTGGGGGGGGGGGAGGGGGTTGAGCAGGGTGTTGGTGTGGGGGGGGGGGGGGGTTGACCAGGGTGTTGGTTGTGTGTGGGGGGGGGTTGAGCAGGGTGTGTGTGTGTGGGGGGGGGGGGGGGGATTGAGCAGGGTTTTGGGTGGTGTGTGTGTGGGGGGGGGGTTGAGCAGGGTGTTGGGGTGTGTGTGTGTGTGTGTGTGTGTGTGTGTGTGTGTGTGTGTGTGTGTGTGTTGTGTGTGTGTGTGTGTGTGTGTGTGTGTGAGTGTGTGTGTGTGTGTGGTGTTGAGCAGGGTGGCGTTCTCAGCACCAGCGGTAGGAGATGATGTGTCCGTAGCGCTGCTGGAAGGCCAGCTCTATGGGGTTCTCCGGGTCGTTGAGGTTGAACAGGAAGAGGGTCTTCTTCCCCACGGCAACGCTCACCTGGATGGGGGGGTCGAAGGTGATGTTCAGCATGCTCAGTGACCAGACAAATGAACGCGGTCGTGGTTTGAGACTGCGTTGTTTACTTAAGAAGCTCCAATGTGGGTCGTACCGCACGGGTAATGACATTCCTGTAATATCACACCCTATCTAGCATATAGTCGTGCACTTCTCTGCTCCAAGCGCCCTATGGAGGTTCCAGTGTCTTGTTGGTGCCCTAGTCTACTCCTGACGACAAGTCTCACTCTTGGTCTTTCATATCCTTCCCCAACTCTTTTACCTACCAGACCGGACAGCGCTAGTGTTCTCACTCTCTCTCTCTCTCTCTCTCTCTCTCCCTCTCTCTCTCCCTCTCTCTCTCTCTCTCCCTCCTTTTACTACCCTACCCATACTCTGTCCATCCTGCTCTCAGTCCTGCAGCCTCTCCATCTCTCCTTCTCCTCCTCCACTGGGAAAAGTGTCTCGGCCGGTTTCCACCGTGCCTGACCGGGGTGGAACCGTTGGAACAGGGCGGAACGCAGAACCAGAAGGCAGCGTGTGGGGAGGAACCCCACTGCACTCTCTCTCTCTCTCTCTATGTAAAATGCACTGCAGGACAGAGACACATGAGAGCCGCTCGGCCGCTCCATGTCACACGACCACGCGCGCCTTAGAGAGACTCACAGTGCTCTCTCCTGGGGAGGACCTCTCGTCTGTCTTCATCATGGAGAACTGGACATCAGCAGGGTCGGCGCGCACCGACGTCTGAGAGAGAGAGAGAGAGAGAGAGAGAGAGAGAGAGAGAGAGAGAGAGAGAGTGAGTGAGTGAGAGAGAGGGGGAGAGAGGGGGAGAGAGAGAGAGAGAGTGTGTGAGAGAGAGAGAGAGAGAGAGAGTCTTCAGTGGGACCTGTTTTCGGTCCTGTGTGTGTGTGTGTGTGTGTGTGTGTGTGTGTGTGTGTGTATAACTATGTTGTTACCAAATCAGCGTCCAGAGGCGTGGCTGTTTTTCTGTACCTGTCGGATGGTGTCTCCCTCATGGTTGCTGATGGTGATGGAGCGGTCTTCGCTGCCCAGGGCCAGCAGGTTCTGGGAGCTCCAGCACCCACAGGTGATCCTCTTGGTGTGCTTCCCTGTGTGTATGGACGGGGGGAGGGGGGGTAGAGAGCGAGATGTAGATTATCAGCCAAGTACATTTGTTTTAACGTGTAGTTAGGAAACATCTCTACTGTATGTAGAGGTGTGTGTGTGTGTGTGTGTGTGTGTGTGTGTGTGTGTGCGTTTGTGTTACCCAATACTGGGATCTTGCGCGAGGTCTGCTGATTGTATATGAGCAAGTTTCCCTTCGCCGTCCCGACAGCCAATAGGGGCCCAGTCTTCGACCACAGGAGGAATGACATCTGGTCTCTACGGAAACCAACACAAGCATGAAGTGCGCCTTCAAGTGTCTGATCCATGCTCTTGACCTGCATCTGTAACATGTCCTTTTTGAGTGGGACACGTTAGCCCAGTTAAGTACTAATTCCCACTGATATTGAGTGTGTGATGATAGTTTTAGTTGAGCATCCATGGACCACCTTAAGAGTATTAACCCTAACGGACCACCTTAAGAGTATTAACCCTAACGGACCACCTTAAGAGTATTAACCCTAACGGACCACCTTAAGAGTATAACCCTAACGGACACCTTAAGAGTATTAACCCTAACAGACCACCAAGAGTTTAACATGTTTTTGAATGATTTTTCACGGTGCCCACCCACATCCATTGTATGACCTAAACGGTGGTAGAGGAATTATCAGACTTTCTCAAAAGTGCTAGTTTTTTCAATGTTTTGATCTGAACCATTGTATATGATCACAACCTTAAAACAGGGCTAAACATGTATATTCCCTTTACTACTCCTTTAAGAGTATTAACCCTAACGGACCACCTTACAAGTATTAACCCTAAAGAGTATTAACCCTAACTGACCACCCACCTCATGCCACTGTCGATCTGGGAGGCCTTGTTGACGTTGGCATCCCACAAGTGGATGGAGCTGGACTTCTCCGCGATGACCGCCAGGATGTCGCCGTCTTTGTCCCAGTCCAACGCCACACAGCGTCTTGAGGGAGGGAGGGAAAGAGGGAGGAGGGAAGGAAGGAAGGAAGGAGGGAGGGAAGGAAGGAAGGAGGGAGGGAAGGAAGGAGGGAGGGGAGGGAAGGAAGGAGGAGGGAGGGAGGGAGGGGGGGGGGGTGATCTTAGACATGCAATCCGATCCGATAATCCGATAATATGGATGCAGATCCAGAGGTGGAATCTAAAGTGATCCAATGTCATACTGCACTAACCCTGGAAGGTTCAGTTCATTTTTCTTCTGCCCATGTCGATCGTAGATCTTGACCGAGTTGTCGGGTCTGGAATACAACATGATTGGGATGGTTGTTATGAGAGCAAACCAGAAACATCTCAGCTGTCAATATGAGACTTTACTAACGAATTTGCCCAGTGACAAACAAACGATCAAACGACCAAACTCACTCAAGTCGCTCACAAAACGAACTCACCCCGACACAGCGATGTAATTCCCAGGGTTTTCTGCCATTTGTAGTGCAGAGTAGATCCGTGCCAGGCTCTGTCTGAGAGGGTGAAGACGCCGCTGCGGAGAGGAAGAACAACTCGAGTTGGTTGCCTGGTACACTTGGACACAAACTGATAAGTGCACCAGGTTGTTGATGTTGTAAAGCTGGCTGGTTAGCATCGTGCGTGGTAATGCTAGCTAGGCAAAACGTTTAGCTAATGCGGATGCATTGCTACATTGCTAACTACATTTCTGCAGTGAATAAATACATATAACCGTTACTACGCAATTCGTGGAAGAGGCACGTAGTAAACCGCAATTTTTTTTCATTTTTGCTTCCCACGTACCTTCATGATTGTGTTTTATCTGCAAAACAAATAAGTATCATCCAAGCATCTTCGCAACAGTTGTGTACATATCCCATAATGCTCCACTCTTCAGCGTCCACATTACCCAAGGCGGTGCCATAGCAACGGGCCAATGAGCACCGCCCAAAATAGTGACGCTATCTGCAGCGCTCCGCTTTCACCAGCAGATGGCGATGCAACTCAACCAAACCAGCATCAAAGGTGACAAGTGTTACTCAATTTAGTACTCACGCTGTCCCTATCCCTGTCTTCTCCTCTTTCTTTCTCTCCTTTTTTCCTCTGTCTCTCTCCCTTTTCTTTCTCCTACTCCTGTCTTTCTTTCTCTGCCTTCTTTCTCTCTCTCCCCTCTCTCTTTCCTCTGTTAGTCTCTCTCCCACCTCGCTCACACACTCTCTCTCCATTCCCTCTCTCCCTCACACACACACACTCCTCTCCATTCCCTCTCTCCCTCACACACACACACTCTCTCTCCATTCCCTCTCTCCCTCACACACACACACTCTCTCTCCATTCCCTCTCTCCCTCACACACACACACAATCATAATGTTGACGTATATTCTCACAGTATGTGCCAGAGACCAAGACCACAACGGAATAAGTCTGTGACTTTTTGTGCTTCCCTTGACATTTTACATTACCTTGACTTGCTATATCATGTACAACTGTCTAATGAACTAGAGTAAAATTCAACTAAGTTCTGGTCAGCTAAGAAACGCCTCGTAACCGCGTGTAGAACCGGCTGGCCGGTCTGAACTAGCTCAATCACCTCTGACGTCCTTTCAACATGTCTCCTTCCTGTTTATCAAACCATCAGATAAACCGTCGAGATGACAGTGACATGCAATCGCATTATTGCACAAACGCTAGAAACATGAAGGGGGTTTCTGAAGCAGACAGGGTCCTGCTGGGGTCCGGGTGTAATATGACCCTAGGCCCAGGTCACCTCCACCTTGACTAAAAGCTACAGAGTCTGGCTGAGTTAACTGAGTTGAATTGGTTAAACTCACTCCTCAGTATATAAAAAAACACTTTTTAGGACTGGCTAAGGTGTTTATCAGAGTGGTGGTTGGGGGGGGGGGGTGCTCTTCAGCTCCCGTCAACATCGTAACGTTTCGAGGCCACTGAGGTCGAAGGTCAGGAGCCGCTCTCTCACCTTTGGTCTCGTCGTCCAGGTTAACGAGGGCGTGCATCTCCTTCAGCTCGGACAGGTCGTGGATGTTGATGCTGCAGGAACACACACACACGCACACACGGTCACACAATCAAACAAAGGCACACACACACACACACACACAAACACAGGCACACACTCACACAATGTGAAACGGCACCCAAATAATGTCGCCGTCTGCAGCGCTCCACTTTCACCAGCAGATGGCGATCCAACTCAAATCAAACCAGCATCAACGGTTACGCTCCATGGTCAACTTGACAATTTTTTGAACAGTGATAAAGCTAATGTTACAAATGCAAGGTCAGGGAGCTCTTGCAGTTAGCAGTATATCAGTCTTCCGTCGTTCGATGTCGTCAATAACAGACCCGTCAACTCACATGCCGACGAGGCCCGTTAAAGGCTGCATCATGCCTACAAGGTCACCGAGTCTGACGCACCCCCGGCGTGCAGCGCCCACGGGTCATGTCAGCTGGTGATGATGAAGTAGAGGTCGCGCCACCACAAATACCGGGAGTGAGGTGAATCACCTGTGTGGACTAATGTTACGGCTCAGGGTGGAATCTGGAAATGAATGCGCGTGGAGAGTGCGGGTGCTTTCCACGTGGGCCAAAGTCAGTGTAACGAGGGTCTAAAATGACCCCAAAGCTTGTTCAGAATTCATACATTGTTGCATACTAAACTATTTTAAGGTCCCATTAAATCCTTCAGACAGTGGTCACCCTCTGGAACTGTCCCAATGAGGCTACTGTCACTGATAAGATCATATAAAACAGGCAAATTTGTGTGTGTGTGTGTGAGAGAGAGAGGAGAGAGAGAGAGAGAGTGCAAGATAGTAAGGAGGACTGTTTGTGTGTCTAACAAATGTGTGCATGAACATTAAATACAGTAGTGCCAGAAAACCCCAAACAATTTATTTCTGTTTTAACATCTTGACTTTATTGTAAAAAAAAAGAACTGATAGAGACCAGCGATATATTACATCAGAGTTGCACATATAGGACACATTACATGAATGGCACACAGGTGACATGTAGATAGATACTATACAAAAGGACAAAGAAACACACACAAACACATCAGTCTCCTTCACATAGAAAACACTGAACATCGCAAATTACCCACCTACTATTTACTGTAGAAATGTGAGAGCTTAACGCTTATTTACACACACACACATACACACACACACACACACGACTAGACACGCTGAAGAAAATCCGACAACACCTCACCTCAACAGACTACAGTCCACGATATAAAAGGTCAACAATAAGCTCATATACATGGGAGAGTATAGTACAGTAAAGCTACATACATTTATAACAGGATCTATACATCATCACTGTACAACGAATGCATGTAGTTTCAATCGGAATGTCTTTCTCACTGTTTCACATCTTGTCTTTTCCCCCACCATGATCTAAACGCCGGGACGCACTTCTGACGTACAAACACACACACACCACACACACACACACACACACACACCGTTCTCCAGGAGAGGCACTCACTTCCTCCCACAGATCTCAAACCAAAGGGCGGCCTGCATGCACTTTGAAAGAGCTCTAAATGTTATTATAGAAGATATAAACACACACACACACACACACAACACACCATGACTGCTTGTCTTCTCTGTGTTTTTTTTCCTTTTCGTTTTCAGATGTTGCAGAAAATGTCTGAGATCCTTCGATTTAGACTGTCTCCTGGGGCACTAGGCTTTCAGCTGTGTGTGTGTGTGTGGTGTGTGTGTGTGTGTGTGTGTGTGTGTGTGTGTGTGTGGTGTGTGTGTGTGTGTGTGTCTGCGTCAGAAGTGCGCCCCAGGGCTTGCGGTATAGCTCTGGATCTGTCGGCGCGGGCGGAGCGCCTGTGTTGCATATCGCCGTCTGTGTTTACTTTCTGTCCACTAGAGAGCCTCCCATGAACTAACACTCTGCGGAGTGTACACATACAGTACACACACACACACACACACACACACACGCACACAACCAATGGATTCTGTGTGTGTGTGTGTGTCAGGTACTGTATGACGGACTCTGAGGCGTATTTCTCGATGGATGTCCCTGTCTGAGCTCAGTGAAAACACACTTTCATCTCAACATCAAACAACATGGCCGCTCACACAGCAGACCGACGCTACGCTTCTCTCACAGCAGCATTTAGACACACAGTCTTACATTCTCTCTCTTATTCCTCCTCGCCCCTACACACGCACAAAAACACCCACACCCACACGCATTTCATGCTCAAACCAAAACCCTTCTTGTGTGTGTGTGTGTGTGTGTGTGTGTGTGATGGGAAAATTAGATAAGGAGGAAGCAGCAGGGGACGGGAGGCGAGGAGAGCGGAAACTGCAGATTCTCTTTTGAGATAAAAAATACACTCTTCACAAAGGCTACACACACGCGCGCGCACAGAGGGGCTGAAAGGAAGCCGAGAAGTAGACTTGCTGATTCTTGCTGGAATGTTCTATGTATATGAAAAACGTATGAGTAGCGCTTGGAATGTGGTTTCTGGATCAGAAGAAATTTGGAGCCTCCAGCCAATTTATGAAGCTCTAAAGTGGTTTGGAGTGGCCTTAATTATTAAGTGAACT
>NC_140253.1:4336231-4343731 GCF_949987555.1 Borostomias antarcticus
TTTTGGTGTGTGTGGGGGGTTTGAGCAGGGTGTTGGGGTGTGTGTGTGTGTGTGTGTGTGTGTGAGAGTGTGTGTGTGTGTGGTGTTGAGCAGGGTGGCGTTCTCAGCACCAGCGGTAGGAGATGATGTGTCCGTAGCGCTGCTGGAAGGCCAGCTCTATGGGGTTGTCCGGGTCGTTGAGGTTGAACAGGAAGAGGGTCTTCTTCCCCACGGCAACGCTCACCTGGACGGGGGGGTCGAAGGTGATGTTCAGCATGCTCAGTGACCAGACAAATGAACGCGGTCGTGGTTTCAGACTGCGTTGTTTACTTAAGAAGCTCCAATGTGGGTTGTACCGCACGGGTAATGACATTCCTGTAATATCACACCCTATCTAGCATATAGTCGTGCACTTCTCTGCTCCAAGCGCCCTACGGAGGGTCCAGTGTCTTGTTGGTGCCCTAGTCTACTCCTGACGACAAGTCTCACTCTTGTTCTTTCATATCCTTCCCCAACTCTTTTACCTACCAGACCGGACAGCGCTAGTGTTCTCGTTCTCTCTCTCTCTCTCTCTCTCTCTCTCTCTCCCTCTCTATCTCCCTCTCTCTCTCCCTGTCTCTCTCCCTCTCTCTCTCTCTTTCCCTCCTTTTACTACCCTACCCATAGTCTGTCCATCCCGCTCTCAGTCCTGCAGCCTCTCCATCTCTCCTTCTCCTCCTCCACTGGGAAAAGTGTCTCGGCCGGTTTCCACCGTGCCTGACCGGGGTGGAACCGTTGGAACAGGGCGGAACGCAGAACCAGAAGGCAGCGTGTGGGGAGGAACCCCACTGCACTCTCTCTCTCTCTCTCTCTCTCTCTATGTAAAATGCACTGCAGGACAGAGACACATGAGAGACGCTCGGCCGCTCCGTGTCACACGACCACGCGCGCCTTAAAGAGACTCACAGTGCTCTCTCCTGGGGAGGACCTCTCGTCTGTCTTCATCATGGAGAACTGGACATCAGCAGGGTCGGCGCGCACCGACGTCTGAGAGAGAGAGAGAGAGAGAGAGAGAGAGAGAGAGAGACAGAGAGAGAGAGAGAGTCTTCAGTGGGACCTGTTTTCAGTCCTGTGTGTGTGTGTGTGTGTGTGTGTGTGTGTGTGTGTGTGTGTGTATAACTATGTTGTTACCAAATCAGCGTCCAGAGGCGTGGCTGTTTTTCTGTACCTGTCGGATGGTGTCTCCCTCATGGTTGCTGATGGTGATGGAGCGGTCTTCGCTGCCCAGGGCCAGCAGGTTCTGGGAGCTCCAGCACCCACAGGTGATCCTCTTGGTGTGCTTCCCTGTGTGTATGGACGGGGGGAGGGGGGTAGAGAGCGAGATGTAGATTATCAGCCAAGTACATTTGTTTTAACGTGTAGTTAGGAAACATCTCTACTGTATGTAGAGGTGTGTGTGTGTGTGTGTGCGTGCGTTTGTGTTACCCAATACTGGGATCTTGCGCGAGGTCTGCTGATTGTATATGAGCAAGTTCCCCTTCGCCGTCCCGACAGCCAATAGGGGCCCAGTCTTCGACCACAGGAGGAATGACATCTGGTCTCTACGGAAACCAACACAAGCATGAAGTGCGCCTTCAAGTGTCTGAGTGGGACACGTTAGCCCAGTTAAGTACTAATTCCACTGATATTGAGTGTGTGATGATAGTTTAGTTGAGCATCCATGGACCACCTTAAGAGTATTAAACCTAACGGACCACCTTAAGAGTATTAACCCTAACGGACCACCTTAAGAGTATTAACCCTAACGGACCACCTTACAAGTATTAACCCTAACAGACCACCTTAAAGGAGTAGTAAAGGGAAAATGCATGTTTAGCCCTGTTTTAAGGTTACTTATGATCATATACAATGATTCAGATCAAAATGTTGACAAAACTAGCACTTTTGAGAAAGTCAGATAATTGCTCTACCACCGTTTTGGTCATACAATGGATGTGGGTGGGCACCGTGAAAAATCATTCAAAAAACATGTTAAACTCTCAATTTCAAAGACAATTCGCCATAAAGTAAGATTCTAGTTCATCTGGAAAGGCTTTTTTAAATATTTAGCATAGAACTATTTAGTCGCAGCACATACGTGTGTAAACCTCCGCAAACTAGGTAGCCTAGCAACATAAACAATAACAATAGCTACCGTAAGTAGTTCCGCTTCCTGAATCCCCTCTGCAGATTGATCTACACATCTACAACAGTCGCTTCAATACAAGTCAATGGATTTCATAAAATGATCAATAAAACCCTACAGGATTCATACCTTGCGGCAAATTTGATGTCAGAACACCAACGGACACCAATTACCCCCTCGGTGAGCTTCTTGTCTTTGAAATCGTGAGTTTAACATGTTTTTGAATGATTTTCAAGGTGCCCACCCACATCCATTGTATGACCTAAACGGTGGTAGAGGAATTATCAGACTTTCTCAAAAGTGCTAGTTTTGTCAATGTTTTGATCTGAACCATTGTATATGATCACAACCTTAAAACAGGGCTAAACATGTATATTCCCTTTACTACTCCTTTAAGAGTATTAACCCTAACTGACCACCTTACAAGTATTAACCCTAAAGAGTATTAACCCTAACTGACCACCCACCTCATGCCACTGTCGATCTGGGAGGCCTTGTTGACGTTAGCATCCCACAAGTGGATGGAGCTGGACTTCTCCGCGATGACCGCCAGGATGTCGCCGTCTTTGTCCCAGTCCAACGCCACACAGCGTCTTGAGGGAGGGAGGGAGATCTTAGACATACATCCGATAATATGGATCCGATAATATGGATGCAGATCCAGAGGTGGAATCTAAAGTGATCCAATGTCATGCTGCACTAACCCTGGAAGGTTCAGTTCATTTTTCTTCTGCCCATGTCGATCGTAGATCTTGACTGAGTTGTCGGGTCTGGAATACAACATGATGGGATGGTTGTTATGAGAGCAAACAGAAACATCTCAGCTGTCAATATGAGACTTTACTAACGAATTTGCCCACTGACAAACAAACGATCAAACGATCAAACTCACTCAAGTCTGCTCACAAAAACGAACTCACCCGGACACAGCGATGTAATTCCCCAGGGTTTTCTGCCATTTGTAGGTCAGAGTCGATCCGTGCCAGGCTCTGTCTGAGAGGGTGAAGACGCGCTGCGGAGAGAAAGAACAACTCCAGTTCGTTGGCCTGGTCCCACTGAGCAAAGACACGTCTAAAAGACGTCTTTTAGATGTCTTTTTTGTCTTTTTCGGACGTCCAAAGACATCCAATTAGGAGCCAGAATGAATGTTTTTTTTTAACGTTCAGATATTGAACCCGTTTTGCACGTCCACAGACGTCTTAGAGGGGTCCAAGCCAGACGTGTGAATATTGAGGGGTCCAGCAGACGAACACACGGGGTTCTGGACCGGCGGACGTTATTAAGACATGATCTGAACGTCTCCCTGATGTTGCGTGTTTGCTGGGCTGGTACACTTGAACACTGCACAAACTGAGAAGTGCACCAGGTTGTTGATCTTGTAAAGCTGGCTGGTTAGCATCGTGCGTGGGTAATGCTAGCTAGGCATAACGTTTAGCTAATGCGGATGCATTGCTACATTGCTAACTACATTTCTGCAGTGAATAAATACATATAACAGTTACAATGCGTGGAAGAGGCACGTAGTAAAGCGCAAAATGTTCGGAATTGTTCATTTTTGCTTCCCACGTACCTTCATGTTCGTGTTTTATCTGCAAAACCAATAAGTATCATCCGAGCATCTTCGCAACAGTTGTGTACATATCCCATAATGCTCCACTCTTCAGCGTCCACATTACCCAAGGCGGTGCCATAGCAACGGCCAATGAGCACCGCCCAAAATAGTGACGCTTTCTGCAGCGCTCCGCTTTCACCAGCAGATGGCGATGCAACTCAAACCAAACCAGCGTCAAAGGTTTGTCCAGCGGGGGGGGGGGGGGGGGGTAGGCTGTAGGCTAATATAAAATAGGCGATGTATTGCATTCATAACAAAGTAGGCAATTTATTGACTGATTTCAAAAGAAAATGGAAGTTCCACCTGTGTTCAATTCCATTTCAGTCCCACTGTAGGTACTCAGCTAGATTTAAAGACATTTAAATCACCAGCTCTTCAGAAATAACAGGAGGTGAGATGGTTGGGCCGAGAGGATGTACAGTAAGAACCCTGCAGGGTGGAGTGTGAGACCAGAGAGGAAGGGAAACCGTCGGGGAGGGGCTGGCGTCCAAACGCTCAGAGACCCAGTACACCCCCGCCTTGGAGGCCCTTCTGACCCCGGAAGAGAGCAGTACGCCCAAATCCTTTTGAGCGTGCCAGGGACATCACTGGCTTGCAATCACATGTCCCGTGTTTGCATGAACTCAAGGAACATAAAGCTGGTATTCTGAACCAGTAATATGGCCCTCTGTCCAGGCCACCTCTAGCCTGGCTAAAACAACAGATTCTGTCTGATGTAACTGAGCTGAACTGGTTCAATTCTCTCCTCAGTAAATCTCCCACCTGTGCCATCGAATCGCCAGTTTTTCACTGGCCTCCCCACTCCCCCTGTTCTCTCTCTCTCTCTCTCTCTCTCTCTCACACACACACACACACACACACACACTCAATTTAGTACTCACGCTGTCCCTATCCCCGTCTTCTCCTCTTTCTTTCTCTCCTTTTTTCCTCTGTCTCTCTCCCTTTTCTTTCTCCTACTCCTGTCTTTCTTTCTCTGCCTTCTTTCTCTCTCTCCCCTCTCTCTTTCCTCTGTTAGTCTCTCCCACCTCGCTCACACACTCTCTCTCCATTCCCTCTCTCCCTCACACACACACACTCTCTCTCCATTCCCTCTCTCCCTCACACACACACACACTCTCTCTCCATTCCCTCTCTCCCTCACACACACACTCTCTCTCCATTCCCTCTCTCCCTCACACACACACACTCTCTCCATTCCCTCTCTCCCTCACACACACACACTCTCTCTCCATTCCCTCTCTCCCTCACACACACACACTCTCTCTCCATTCCCTCTCTCCCTCACACACACACACACTCTCTCCATTTCCTCTCTCCCTCACACACACACTCTCTCTCCATTCCCTCTCTCCCTCACACACACACACACACAATAATAATGTTGACGTATATTCTCACAGTATGTGCCGAGACCAAGACCACAACGGAAATAAGTCTGTGACTTTTTGTGCTACCCTTGACATTTTTACAATGCATGACTTGCTATATCATGTACAACTGTCTAATGAACTAGAGTTCTGACTTCTGGTCAGCTAAGAAACACCGCGTAACCGCGTGTAGAACCGGCCGGCCGGTCTGAACTAGCTCAATCACCTCTGACGTCTTTCAACATGTCTCTTCCTGTTTATCAAACCATCAGATAAACCGTCGAGATGACAGTGACATGCAATCGCATTATTGCACAAACTCTAGAAACATGAAGGGGGTTTCTGAAGCAGACAGGGTCCTTCTGGGGTCCGGGTGTAATATGACCCTAGGCCCAGGTCACCTCCACCCTGACTAAAAGCAACAGAGTCTGGCTGAGGTAACTGAGTTGAATTGGTTAAACTCACTCCTCAGTATATAAAAAAACACTTTTTAGGACTGGCTAAGGTGTTTATCAGAGTGGGGGTGGGGGGGGCGCTCTTCAGCTCCCGTCGACATCGTAACGTGTCGAGGCCACTGAGGTCGAAGGTCAGGAGCCGCTCTCTCACCTTTGGTCTCGTCGTCCAGGTTAACGAGGGCGTGCATCTCCTTCAGCTCGGACAGGTCGTGGATGTTGATGCTGCAGGAACACACACACACGCACACACAGTCACACACACAAACACAGGCACACACACACACACACACACAAACACAGGCACACACTCACACAATGTGAAACGGCACCCAAATAATGTCGCCGTCTGCAGCGCTCCACTTTCACCAGCAGATGGCGATCCAACTCAAATCAAACCAGCATCAACGGTTACGCTCCATGGTCAACTTGACAATTTTTTGAACAGTGATAAAGCTAATGTTACAAATGCAAGGTCAGGGAGCTCTTGTAGTTAGCAGTATATCAGTCTTCCGTCGTTCGATGTCGTCAATAACAGACCCGTCAACTCACATCCCGACGAGCCCGTTAAAGGCTGCGTCATGCCTACAAGGTCACCGAGTCCGACGCACCCCCGGCGTGCAGCGCCCACGGGTCATGTCAGCTGGTGATGATGAAGTAGAGGTCGCGCCACCACAAATAACGGGAGTGAGTGAATCACCTGTGTGGTGAGTGAGTGAATCACCTGTGTGGTGAGTGAGTGAATCACCTGTGTGGTGAGTGAGTGAATCACCTGTGTGGTGAGTGAGTGAATCACCTGTGTGGTGAGTGAGTGAATCACCTGTGTGGACTAATGTAACGGCTCAGAGTGGAATCTGGAAATGAATGCGCGTGGAGAGTGCGTGTGCTTTCCACGTGGGCCAAAGTCAGTGTAACGAGGGTCTAAAATGACCCCGAAGCTTGTTCAGAATTCAATACATTGTTGCATACTAAACTATTTTAAGGTCCCATGAAATCCTTCAGACAGTGGTCACCCTCTGGAACTGTCCCAATGAGGCTACTGTCACTGATAAGATCATATAAACAGGCAAATTTGTGTGTGTGTGTGTGTGTGTGTGAGAGAGAGAGTGCAAGATAGAAAGGAGGACTGTTTGTGTGTCTTACAACTGTGTGCATGAACATTATATACAGTAGTGCCAGAAAACCCCAAACAATTTATTTCTGTTTTAACATCTTGACTTTATTGTAAAAAAAAGAACTGATAGAGACAGCGATATATTACATCAGAGTTGCACATATAGGACACATTACATGAATGGCACACAGATGACATGTAGATAGATACTATACAAAAGGACAAAGAAACACACACAAACACATCAGTCTCCTTCACATAGAAAACACTGAACATCGCAAATTACCCACCCACTATTTACTGTAGAAACGTGAGAGCTTAACGCTTATTTACACACACACACATACACACACACACACGACTAGACACGCTGAAGAAAATCCGACAACACCTCACCTCAACAGACTACAGTCCACGATATAAAAGGTCAACAATAAGCTCATATACATGGGAGAGTATAGTACAGTAAAGCTACATACATTTAAACAGGATCTATACTGTACATCATCACTGTACAACGAATGCATGTAGTTTCAATCGGAATGTCTTTCTCACTGTTTCACATCTTGTCTTTTCCCCCACCATGATCCGAACGCCGGGACGCACTTCTGACGTACAAACACACACACACACACACACACGCACACACACACACACACACACACACACACACACACACACACACACACACACACACACACACACACACACACCGTTCTCCAGGAGAGGCACTCACTTCCTCCCACAGATCTCAAACCAAAGGCGGGCCTGCATGCACTTTGAAAGAGCTCTAAATGTTATTATAGAAGATA
>NC_140253.1:4353651-4356151 GCF_949987555.1 Borostomias antarcticus
TGGACGGAGGGCTGGCCCAGCAGTCATTGGACCTGTCTGCAGGCTGTAGCGGTAAGCCTGCTGTAGCACAGGAGCACTCATTAACACCAGGTCAACACGCAAAACCAGCTAACAGTGAAAACAACCTCCCTCCCACCAGCCCACCTGCACCATCGCAGCCTCCCCCCTCCCCCGGCCCCGCCCGCCCACTGACCCACCCCTCCGGAGGACGTGGCGTCTGCAGAGGGGAACCGAGGACAGGACGGAGAGGGGAGGGGCGCGACAAGGCTCTCCAACCGGCCCCATCGGGGTTCTCCTGGAGCGGTTGAAAGACCAGCGACACCGCGGACCTTTTCACTAATAAAGATCGTGAAATGGCCGATAAGAATGTTGTGGAGTTTCTACTGTATGATGTATAGACTGTAATGTATGATGTATAGACTGTAATGTATGGTGTATAGACTAATGTATAGTGTATAGACTAATGAATGGTGTATAGACTGTAATGTATGGTGTATAGACTAATGTATGGTGTATAGACTGTAATGTATGATGTATAGACTAATGTATGATGTATGGTGTATAGACTGTAATGTATGATGTATAGACTAATGTATGATGTATGGTGTATAGACTAATGTATGGTGTACATACTGTAATGTATGGTGTATAGACTGTAATGTATGGTGTATAGACTAATGTATGGTGTACCGACTGTAATGTATGGTGTATAGACTAATGTATGGTGTATAGACTAATGTATGGTGTATAGACTGTAATGTATGGTGTACAGACTAATGTATGGTGTACAGACTGTAATGTATGGTGTATAGACTAATGTATGGTGTACAGACTGTAATGTATGGTGTATAGACTGTAATGTATGGTGTATAGACTAATGTATGGTGTACAGACTGTAATGTATGGTGTATAGACTGTAATGTATGGTGTATAGACTGTAATGTATGGTGTATAGACTGTAATGTATGGTGTACAGACTGTAATGTATGGTGTATAGACTGTAATGTATGGTGTACAGACTGTAATGTAGGGTGTACAGACTGTAATGTATGGTGTATAGACTGTAATGTATGATGTACAGTATAGACTAATGTATGATGTATGGTGTACAGACTGTAATGTATGGTGTATAGACTGTAATGTATGGTGTATAGACTGTAATGTATGGTGTACAGACTGTAATGTAGGGTGTACACACTGTAATGTATGGTGTATAGACTGTAATGTATGATGTACAGTATAGACTAATGTATGATGTATGGTGTACAGACTGTAATGTATGGTGTATAGAATAATGTATGGTGTAAAGACCACTGCATCAGACAACAGCAGGAGTCTGGAGGCATTCCAGCAGCTGTGGGGGGGGTACAGCAGCTGTGGGGGGGGTACAGGCGGACCAGACCAGCATGTGGAGGGTTAAAACGGGTTTATTTTTGTCATCTCATTTCCCGCAGTGTTAATAAGGGCACTTCATACCAGAGAGAAACCAAATGAACCACAGCAGAGAGCAGACGTATCTCATATCAAACCCAAACCCTGGACTCGCACACATCGTCTGGAATTTGGGATATTCTCCATGACGACAGGCAGGGGTTAGATTTGAGACTGGATATGTCATCAGTCAATCAATGCCTGTCTCTGTTGCTATGGGTAGCAGCATGGTACTGTAGTACATGGTTACTTACACTTAAAATAATACATTTCCTTATTTAATTGACAGAATGTAAAGTTAGTGTTGTGGATTTAAATGAGTTTGACTTGGATATGGTTTTAGTTGGACTATGATGATCAGTAACAACTCACTCAAATAAAGACTTGGCTTCAAATGATACTATTACTAACTATTACACTAGGCTATAAGGTAGTGTTTCACACAATTGAACTCAAGAACAGATCAAGTAAACCCCATGGTATACGTCACCATTACTGGCTTATACAATTCTTAAACAGAGACAAGCACTTCTAGATTAAACACAAATGTATCTGTAAAAATGTACAGTAAATAACCAAAGCTGGCTTCGTCGAGAGAGAGAGAGAGAGAGAGAGAGACACCCAATGAGAAAACCAATGAAAAGTGTCAAATGCGCAATGTAAGCAAAATTTGGACTTCATAAATAACAGAGTGCAAAGGAGCGCTAATGGAAGAGCTACTTCCCCTCAGGATCACAGAGTCCTTCATCCGTCTCCCTCCCCTCCCTTGGGAACAGTAGATTTGGTCGGTGAACTGGAGCTGAATCATCTCGATTCAGATCTGAAATCAACTCGATTCATCAGCTCCAAAAGCGGTCATGTTGGCTCCTCAAAGCAAAACATCAAACAGAAATTTGAATCTGAAGACACAACACCGAGCAGTGGCACTTAAAACAACACGCCCAAATATGGGCGGTTTTGACAGTTTATCAGTCTAGGTATCTTCAATAATATATAATTATCCTTTGTTTCTGACTATGGCACTTGTATAGCGACTTCTTCTATATCTTACTGTACATAGTTACATGAA
>NC_140253.1:4361151-4368651 GCF_949987555.1 Borostomias antarcticus
GAGAGGATGAGAGGATGAGAGGAGAGGATGAGAGGATGAGAGGATGAGAGGAGAGGGAGGGAGAGAGGGAGAGAGGGAGGGAGAGAGGGAGGGAGGGAGAGAGGCCAAGAGGGAGGGAGGGAGAGAGGCCAAGAGGGAGGATGAGAGGATGAGAGGATGAGAGGAGAGGATGAGAGGAGAGGAGAGGATGAGAGGATGAGAGGAGAGGATGAGAAGAGAGGAGGGCGGAGAAGAGGATGAGAGAAGAAGAGAAAAGAAAAGAGGGGAGGCCAGAGTGAGGAAGGACCTACCCATGCTGGAGGTGGCGCTGCTTAGGAGAGACTTCCCCCAAGATCCCCATCCTCCCCATCCTTTCCCACTGGCTTGGGGGAGGTCCTACACACACACACACACACACACACACACACACACACACACACACACACACACACACACACACACACACACACACACACACACACACACACACACACACACACACACACACACACACACACACACACACACACACACACACACACACACACACACACACACACACACACAGATTACCTGGGTAAAGCATTTTAAGTGACGGCTGTATGCACGACACATCTAATAACATCTTGGACTCTTCATCCTTTCATTGAGTTTCTGCCCTTCTTCCTGTCTGTCTTTCAGGCCTGTCCCCAGGCAGGAAGTGCTCGACCAGAGAGGTTTCAAACCTATATTTACTTGTGTTTGCCTCTCTACGTCCTCGTCAACACTGAGATCAAAAGTTCAAATGTGCTCTGGTCAATGGCATCACCACGACAACAACAAACAGCCCTACCTCCACTTCCTCTTCGATAGTGGCAGCGTCCGGCTCCAGGCTCACCGATTGGTCGCACTCAATCCCCTGACTCCCCACGCCTTGCACCGGTTGGTCAGTTACAGCTCCCTGGCAGTCGTCACCAGGGATGTCCTCTTTGGCTGTCTCATTGGTTGAGTCTGTGACCTCAGAACCCCCAGGGACCAATGAGGGCTGCTGGGGGAGGGGGTTGGGGAGTGGGGGGTCCGTGTGTGTCTCCTCCGCCGGGTTGGGGTCGGTGTGTGGGGGCTCGGAGTGTGGTGGGGGGGTAACCGTGGTGGGGTCTGCATCTGATGGGGCAGTTTGGGACATGCTGACCTGGAAAAGGGGAGGAGCTGTGCGGGAGGGTTAGGTTAGTCTAAAGCGCTATGAATGAAATGTTAAATTCACAGGTAGTGCACGCAAATAAAGTTATGGGGTAATTCTGATTGTAACTAGGAGGAAGAACGAGGAGGTGGACAAAAACTTGACTCACCCCCTACCCTACAATGGGCTACTGCCATCTAGTGGCCAAGCATTAAAAACGCATCCAATAAAATCATTGTTTTCATTCTGCCCCATCGCACAATGACAGTTATAAAAGTCATACAAACATCCACTCGTTTTACACTTGACTTGATCATTCATAGTTTAAAACACGAATCACGCGTTTGTCGTGTGTAGTATTATAAACGATATAAACTGGCATTCAAGTAGGCTAATCCATGAAAATATCCAGAATCAATAAACTACCCTCGCCTTGCAATGATGTCGGACTATTTCCATCATCTTTCGAATCAACCAGAAAACGCAGGTGTTATCAATCAGACACTAATCACAACGTCACTTAAATTACACGAAATAACTGTAACAAGCCTATTTGAAGTTAAATCACCATATTTTCAACCCAAACAACGTATTTGTTTTCCTGTATTTCATGCATTATATCAGTTATAGGCTATTTTTCAGCTTGCCTAATGAATGTAACCCGTCTTTATGGCTCAAAGCATAGTTTTGTTTGTATGAAAATGACAGTGCATCTCACCCGTTTCGCTGACAGCCTCGCTTGCACCGTTCCTCCTTCCGCCCCGCCACGTCGGCAGGGCCCGTCGGCGTCCTGGCTGCTCCGAGGGTGACGTCACCGTAGACTTCGTGTAGCTCTCGTGTAGCTCTCGGTCGAGTTGTCGTTCTCTTATCCGGTGATAACTGGAGAAATGAAACTAACTGTTTGTGATTTCTGTTCTGATTATTCTGTAAATTTGTTTATTGAAACGTTCGTAGGTATGTTAGGGTTCAATAACGTTTGGTTCGCTATAACGGCCACGCGGCTCGTTGGTCTAGGGGTATGATTCTCGCTTAGGGTGCGAGAGGTCCCGGGTTCAAATCCCGGACGAGCCCAACTTTTTCACATACACTAAGTTGCAATTTTTGTGTCAACAGGTTGTGTTATCAGCTGTTACGACGTTATGCTTGCACCGTGCGAAATGTTTAATTTATATTAATGGCGAGCAGCGTATGACACAGAGGTAAGCATAGATGATAAATTCACTGTCACAACACAAGCTATTGGAACTAGGTTATGTTAGGCCACACATTTCAGTGTTTTCACTGTGCGGCTACTGATTGACATTAGCACTGTCATGTAGCCTACTGATTGACATTAGCATTGTCATGTAGCCTACTGATTGCCAGTTGCTTGATGAAAACTTTGAGAGGAGATACTTTAGGCAATAGTAGGCAATTTGTGGCCATTAAAGAATGTGATACACTTTGAAGTATAAGAAGACACACAGACACCATCAGTTTAAGCAAATTGTATCAATATAGGGGTTTATTATATGCTATATTTGTGTAAAATGATATGCATAATTGCAAATATAACTTTACAGAATATGTTCACAGTTTGATATACAAAACAATACAATACGTTCCCTTTGAATTGCAAACCAAGATAGAAAGACAGAATTGAATAGCATACACACATTTATTAAGTCACATCTTTATAAAATGTAATATTCATTGTGATAAAAAATATCTGAATCATGCTTCAGAGAACCTTTAATTGCCCGTTCAGTCTAACAATCATTAATAAAATACAATACAACGTCTGCATTGTCTAAATTCTGAATAGTTCCAAAAACCAAGCAAGACTCTCAGGAGAAGATGTAGTTCTGTTGCACAGTGCAGCTACATTCTCTATGTGTGTGTGTGTGTGTGTATGTGCGTGCATGTGTGCGTGCATGTGTGCGTGCATGTGTGCGTGCGCGTGTGCATGTGTGTTTAGCAAGCTTTAGAAACATGATCGTCTCAATCTTTCAATCACTCTTTCAAATCTCCTTTTTTTTTACCTTTATAGCTACAGATCAAAGTTTCAATCAATCCATCGACCAACCATTTGACTGATAAGATAAGGTGTTTGGTTTTGATGGTGGGTTTTAAAGTGCACAGTCACATCCTGACGATGACACAAACGCGCTATAGGAACAATCTGAGAGGACATGTTTTGTTTGTTCACCAGAAGTCAGTTTAACAAATCTCTCCTGACAAGTCATTTCTGAAAGCAGCCCTCACCGTTTCAAACCTTGCCCCCCCCAGTTTAAAACACATCTTATACGAAATCAATACCACTTATCATAATCCTATACCAGATATGGTATAATAATATTATTGATACATACACTTGATACAAGAAAAATGGTACAAACAAGATACATTTCATTGCCTCAATACCCTTAACCAACCACATGGAATTGAACTAATTCTCTCCTTTCTGTACAATAATGCCCCTGTTTTAAGAATTGGATTTCACATTTCTAGACACAAAGCTAAGAACACTTTGCGTTGTGAAGGTAAGTAAATAAGATTTAAAAAATATGAAAAACAAACCCTTGTGTCCTTTCACCCTGAAGTGAGAGACTAAATATACCAAAGATACACCAAAGATCCTGACTCAAATAAGCTGCTTTGTGTTTTGTGTCTGATATATGTGTGTGTGTGTGTGTTTGTGTCTGTCTCCCTTTGTGGTAAATAGCTACATGATCTTTGGTGACTTCATCATGTGACCAGTTTGAGTGCGCGAGGAGGCAGACAAGGTGTGTGCGTGTTTGTGTGTGACTTGCGCCAAGATGTGTGTGTGTGTGTGTTTACATGCTACATGAAGAAGAGCTAGCCGTGTTGTAAGATGTGTGTGCACATGCATACATTCTGTTAATAATATTCATGCTCGCATAATAAAACATATGAGTTTCACATTATGTTGGCATAACCTGGTGAACGTGTTAACTTGAGCATACGTGAGTCTGCATGATTGACGCCGTAAACCTTAACTTCAGAGTGTGCCTATGTAAGTATCTGCAAGCATGTGTGCGTGTGTGTGTGTGTGCGTGTTCTATACTGTGTTGATATCCGACAGGCCGAGAACAGAGCGAAATGTTGCAGTTTGTCCCTCCGTCCAGCAGAGGGGGGTGTGTGGCCTGGGTCCGGCTGAGCGTCGAGCCTCTCAGCTTCGGGGGACGGCGGCGCCCGCGGCCCCCGGACACGCCGACCCCAGACCAGCGCTTACATCGCCCACCCTGCCGGGACGAGGGACGCAGAGCTGACCCCAGATCTGCGGTGGGCTGAGCGCCGAGGGCGGGCTCTATGGAGCGGGAGGAGGAGGAGGAAGAGGAGAGGGAGGAGGAGGGGGAGGAGGAAGAGGGGGAGGAGAGCAGCAGCTGAGCTGGACAGAAGACGAATATATAGATAGATGGAATACCGCTGGCCAGAAAGATATAAAGCAGTCCGATATGTGACACCAGCCCGTACTAAGTCTCAATAACGAGGGGGTGGGGTTGTGGGGGGGCGGCGACCCTCCATCTCAGTCCGACGGTTTAGTCCGACCCGACCGCCGTCAATCGGGCCGAGGCGCCGCCTGCGCCCTCTCACGCCCTCTCACGCCAGCAGGTGGCGCTTCTTGTGCAGGGCCAGGTGGTCGGAGCGGGAGAAGCTGCGCTCGCAGTCGGGGCACTGGAAGGGCTTGACGCCCGTGTGCTTGCGGAAGTGCCGAGTCAGCTCGTCGGAGCGGGCGAATTTCCACGTGCAGCCCTCCCACATGCACTTGTAGGGCTTCTCGCCTGGGGGGGGCGGGGGGAGGGAGGGGGGGATGAGAAAGAGGGAAAATGAAAAGATTAGAATGATACATTTAAAGCAGGAGTGTTTTTGTGTTTTCTAATAAAGCAGGAGTGTAGTGTTTTCTAAAACTTTGGTTTCTGTGAAAATGAATGTTAGTGTGTCTCAGTCATGTGTGTGTGTCTCACCTGTGTGTGTGTGTGTGTGTGTGTGTGTGTGTGTGTGTGTGTGTATGTGTGTGTGTGTGTGTCTCACCTGTGTGTGTGTGTGTGTGTGTGTGTGTCTCACCTGTGTGTGTGTGTGTGTGTGTGTGTGTGTGTGGGTGTCTCACCTGTGTGTGTATGTGTGTGGTGTGTGTGTGTGTGTGTCTCACCTGTGTGTATGTGTGTGTGTGTCTCACCTGTGTGTGTATGCGTGTGTGTGTGTGTGTCTCACCTGTGTGCGTCCTGCGATGGGCTTTGAGGTGGGAGCTCTTGGTGTAGACTTTGTTGCAGCCTCCAAAATCACAGCGGTGGATTCGCCGCTTCTTCAACGAATCAGGAGACTCGATGGGGAGAGGGTGCTTCCCACTGGAGTGGACTATTACTGATGGGTTGTTACCCCTGGAGATGGAGAGAGAAAGAGAGAGAGAGAGAGAGAGAGAGAGAGAGAGAGAGAGAGAGAGGGGGGGGGGAGGGAGATGGAGAGGTAGAGATGTTAGACTATGAGCAGTGTTCTCAAGGAAAGACATGCATAAGATATGTTGCACCGTTTAGTTAGTAACAGGCCCCCCAAAAACTGCATCAGAAGAGAACTACAGTAGTAGACTTGTCTGACACAGACAGGTGCAGTTCAAAATAAGGCCCAGCAGGTGGTGCTGTTACGCCTTAATCATCTCTAGGTCGGTAGGTAGTATTTTATTGATCTCCAAGGGTAAATTACATAGTTACAGCAGCAGTATCAAGACTAAGTACATATTTAAATAAAAATTTCCAGTAGATACATGATATACAATACAACTATTACAAGAGTGTAACAAAAATAAACAAAAAGTGTAAACAGTAGATTGCCATTGAATGCGTTTGGGCAAACATGCCTCGATTGTGCAAGAGTCAAGTAACAAGATATCAGGAAGATGTCCCCTCCTGTGCTAGGGCCTGAGACAGATCTGGGAACAGCTCAGCCTCCCCTGGTTCCAACTGTCCCCCCCTGAGCAGCGAGAGCTCAACTGATCCTGCCACAGCCCTGGGCTTTGTGTTAGTCAAAACGCACATTTCATTATAGCACCTCTCTCTCTCTCTCTCTCTCTCTCTCTCTCTCTCTCTCTCTCTCTCTCTCTCTCTCTCTCTCTCTCTCTCTCTCTCTCTCTCTCTCTCTCTCTCTCTCTCTCTCTCTCTCTCTCTCTCTCTCTCTCCTCTCTCTCTCCTCTCTCTCTCCTCTCTCTCTCTCCTCTCTCTCTCTCTCCTCTCTCTCTCTCCTCTCTCTCTCTCTCTCTCCTCTCTCTCTCTCTCTCTCTCTCTCTCTCTGCTACACCCACATGAGGATTCCCAGGACTCTTGGAGACACACTGTCTCACTATTGCATCCTGGGAGATGTTAT
Organism: Borostomias antarcticus; assembly: GCF_949987555.1. Taxonomy (NCBI): domain Eukaryota; kingdom Metazoa; phylum Chordata; class Actinopteri; order Stomiiformes; family Stomiidae; genus Borostomias; species Borostomias antarcticus. The sequence continues at coordinate 4,367,645 of NC_140253.1, forward strand.
CTGTGTGAACTGCATATATGTGTGGTGTGTGGGGGTTTGTGTGCATGTAGTATGTGTGTGTGTGTGTGTGTGTGTGCGCGTGTGTGTGTGTGTGTGTGTGTGCAGTGATTTATGTAAATAAAGCAGTTCAACCGTGAACATTCATGGTACAGTATGCACGTCTACGGGCACCGACACTCAAAATCACACCTCAGTTAGAACAGACAGACACTCTGATGATCCCCAAGGGACATAGTAGATATAGAATAGAATAGAATAGAATAGAAAGAGAGAGAGAGAGAAAAGAAGAGACTACCGTAACAGATGAGGTGTTTGAGAGTTACTGTAGAAATAACAAAAACAAGGAAATGTATCCCCCCCACCATACACAACTGTGATCTAAAAGCCTGTGTGTGTGTGTGTGTGTGTGTGTGTGCGCGTGTGTGCGTGTGTGTGAGAAATGGGGCGAGACCAGGTGTCCAGTGTTGAAATATGAATCACTTCCAGTACAGCGCCAGTGCACTGTAAAGGAATGTGCCAAACAACTCACACAAACAAACACACACACACACACACACACACACACACACACACACACACACACACAGACACACACACACACACACACCTTAAAAGCATCAACTGGTACACAAGCAAACCCATTATTACACACAGGCAATTCAACCTATTCACACTGTAGATTGTGTGTGTGTGTATGCGTGTTGGATGGATGGTGTTGACAGCCCTGGCCACACCCACTTCCTAAGGGTCCAATTATATCAGAGTTGGCAAGGAGACAGGCAGGACCTGCCCCGGCAACCGCCCCGGCAACCAAAGCAGGAAATAACACAATGTGTTCCACACACACACACACACACACACACACACACACATACGCACACACGCGCGCATACACACACACGCGCACACAAACAGTAACTAACTGGTAACATTCCAACTCACTCACCCCGAGTGAAATTCAAGTTAGTAGAAAGACAAGAGAGACAGAGAGAGAGGAAGAGAAGAAA
>NC_140253.1:4388651-4393200 GCF_949987555.1 Borostomias antarcticus
CCTGTGTTTGTGTTATTGTGGTCTGTGTGTGAGAGATAATATTTCTGGTTAGTGTGTGTATGTGTGTGAGTATGTGTGTGAGAGATAATAGTTCTGGTTAGTGTGTGTATGTGTGTATATGTGTGTGAGATAATATTTCTGGTTAGTGTGTGTGTGTGTGTGTAGATATGTGTGTGAGAGATAATAGTTCTGGTTAGTGTGTGTGTGTATATATATGTGTGTATATATATGTGTGAGATATAATAGTTCTGGTTAGTGTGTGTGTGTGTATATATATATATATATATATATGTGTGTGAGAGAGAATAGTTCTGGTTTGTGTGTGTTAGTGTGAGAGAGCATTAACATGGCCTGTATGTGTTTCTCTATAGAGGTGGTGTACCGATATGATGGCGATCACAGGCGTATTCTACTACTCAGGCTAACCCAGAGATTGATCAACTCTGCCATCAGACTGCAGGCCTGTGCAAGTGTGTTGTGTTGTGTCTGCTTCTGCCCACAGTAAAAAAAAACGTCGCTTATCAATGCGAGCAGTTATAATAGTCAACAAACGCACAGGCCAAATACGAGAGAGAGAGAGAGAGAGAGAGAGAGAGAGAGAGAGAGAGGGGACGGAGGGGGAAGGGAGAGTGAGAGGTGGAGAGGGGGGGAGAGAGAGAGAGAGAGAGAGGGAGAGAGGGGAGGGAGGGGGAAGGGAGAGAGAGAGGTGGAGAGGGGGGAGAGGGGGAAGTGAGAGAGAGAGAGAAAGAAGGGTGATACTGTGTAACAGGGAGCAGATGGAGAGATGGGTTAATGCAGACAGTGAGCGAGGCGATGAAGAGGCGATGAGAGAGGGAGGAGAGGAGAGAGGAGAGGAGAGAGGGAGGAGAGAGGGAGGAGAGAGGGAGGAATGCGAGGCAGTCTAGGGCAGGACAGGGGTGGGGCTGTGGTGGAGAGGGCAGGGAGAGTCAGGCGAGGCGTTGCCAAGCTAGATCCCGACAACACTCCTGGCAGACTCCCTAGCTTGGCACGGGGCAGTGCCGCTGGCGTGTACTGCACGCACACACACACGCACGCACAATGGGTGTGGCACTCCAGGCTTAGGGTGGTTTCATAATTTGGAGCTCAACTGGAGTGCGTCTGTCCTCGGCTCACTGACTTGTTGACCGCAAACGTGCAGCCACACACACACACACACACACGGGCCACCTGTCTTCCCCTTTGCACATGATCCAAACCTCAGGCACACTGCTGTAATACCCAGCACTGACTCACTCACTGCTGCACAGTGCACCACTTACACAACGGGCAGGGCTAGGTTCATTACTTTACACAACACACAGATCATGTGAGTGCGAGAGAGGTTAAGGGTTGCAGAAGTCTACAGCACACTACACACTTTACACGGTCGCACACACAGACACACAAGTTTTGTCGCGTCACATTCTGTATCGATGAGCGACTACAGCGTCTAGCCCAGGTGAGGGTGGTGGAGAACAGCTGATTCAATTGATCCACTGTTTCTGGACTTCAGTCTTCAATCCGAGTAGTGGAATCGGACGTGTCGCTTCTTGGTTTGGAACAAAACAAAGCCCACAATTTATGCCTTCTTGTCTTGATATATAGTAGCAAGATGACTTTTCAGAAGTATGTTATACACTTTTAGTGCACACAAGCTCAAGTTGATTAGAGCCAACTGAAGGACCTGGGCCAGTGTCCAGATTAACCCTCGTCGTCCCACACTAGACACTAGACGGTCGCCATCAACCTCCTCAGTTGCTCAACTGTCATTTTATTATGAAAAGGGTTGATTTATTTGACTGTCACTTGTATTAGGGACAATATAGGACCATATTACTGTAAACTATCTCTGGGCATGTGATGGAACTTAGCCAGAGAACCTTTGGTCTTCTGTATTTGAATACAGCTGCCACTGTACTTACCTTGCAGTCCAATGCCCTGGTTCTTTCAAATCAATACTTGAGTTGCTTTCCCTTAGGTACATACGCACATGCCCGCACACACACACACACGCACGTACGCACACATACAGTTGAAGTAGTCTGCCTCAACATGTTTTTCCTGTCTCTGGGTACTTGGAGCCACGCCCACAGTGGCAGAATTTGCATGTCCTGTTGGATTCCATTCGTTCGATTTTCTAATTTACTGACTAACCAGCCCCTTAGGGAACTAACATGTACAGGCATGACACTGCATTTATAACATACACTCACACACAGAACATGTACAGTACACACACACACACACAGGTGACATACACACGCACACAGGTGACAGGAACCCACACACACACACACACAAGAAAGGACATATCAGAGCTTTGGTTTGTACTCAAAGGATATGAAATGTATTTCAAAGTACAGAATAATAATAAAGTCAAACTAAAACATGTGCAAGGGAAGTAGGGAGTGAGAGTCTTTACATCTTTACAGTGTCAATCAGGAAGTTTCATTTTTTTGCAATCCTATGAATGGTACAAGACAACACACACAGTCAGACACATCTCTGGACACACACACACACACCGAACACACACACACACACACACACACACACACACACACACATGTTGCATAGGAGGGCAGCAGGGCGGAGAGACGGTGTGACCGGTGGAATAAAAAAGACGAGAGGGATGGAGCGAACGGAACTAAGCATTTGGTGTCGTCCTCTGTGTTCTCTATCCTCTCATCCCTCTTTCCTGTCCTCTGTTCTCTACCCTCTCATCCCTCTTTCCTGTCCTCTGTTCTCTACCCTCTCATCCCTCTTTCCTGTCCTCAGTTCTCCATCCTCTCATCCCTCTCTCCTGTCTTCTCTGCTCTCTATCCTCTCATCCCTCTCTCTCTCTCTCACCCTCTCTCTCTTTGGTGATACAGCGGGTCTCGCTCTGCGCCGAGCCGTGGTTACCCCCCGCGGTCGCTCCGTCGCCACGCGGTCGTTTCCCGACCTCAGGGCTCTGTCCAGAGACGGTCCGCGCCACTAAGACACGGGAAAGGGGGGGGGGGGGGATTTTTGGCAGTTCCAGTGTGGATTTTTGGCAGTTCCAGCGTTTTAGCGTACGGGGATAATATGGCGTGCGCCGTCGATGGTACATTCTCATATACGCGTTCCAAACTCGCGCCACACATACGGACAGATAAACACACACGCAAACACGTTCAAATGTAAGTGTGAGCTGGGCTGCTGTCTACAGGCCCGGAGGAGATAGTGCTTCTTTGGGGACAGTTGGACAGATAAATCACACGTCCATTTATTGATGCACCGGGATGGGGGGGGGGTTGGGTCTTTGGGGTTCAAAGTTCAAAAGTCCACGGGATAAACTAAGGGGTCAGGCGGGTCAAACGGAGGTGGAGTCTTTCTCTCTGGAGCACTAGAGACTGCGGGACTCAGTGCTTTAGTCTCTACCTCCTCCTCTCCTCCTCCTTCTTCTTCCCCCTTTCATCTGCGCGGGTTCCTCAGCGTGGAAGAGAAGACGTTCTCTCTCTCTCTCCTCTCTTCCTCCTCTTCTTGTTGTTCTTCTGGCCCGTGGGGTGGTCAGTGCTTGGTACAACGCCGGGCGCGTGGAGGGGCGAGCTGAACCAGGATGAGAGAGACAGAGAGAGGGAGAGAGAGAGAGGGAGGGAGTGAGAGAGAGAGAGAGTGAGAGAGAGAGAGCAGAGAGAGAGAGAGAGAGAGTGAGAGAGAGAGAGAGAGAGAGGGAGTGAGAGAGAGAGTGAGAGAGAGAGAGGGAGTGAGAGAGAGAGAGAGAGAGTGAGTGAGTGAGTGAGTGAGTGAGAGAGAGAGAGAGAAGAGGAGAGAGAGAGAGAGAGAGAGAGAGAGAGAGAGAGAGGTGAGTGAGAGAGAGAGAGAGTGAGTGAGAGGTAGGAAACTATCATCTTCCCCAGCCAGGAGCCTCCATTCTGGGCCTCCACGCCTGACCGCCCCCTCCCCCCCCCAAGCCTCCTCTCCATTACCTCCACAGCCGGTGGCGTCCATGGGGGGGGGGGGTGGCTCAGTGTGTGGAGGGTCCCGGCCCGTCGGCGTCGCCCAGGCCCAGGCTGGAGAGCAGCCGCGCAGGGTGCGCCACGGTGGCCTCCAGCTTGGCTCTTCTCCTGCTGCAGGACGCACACCTGCTCCCTGAGGCGCCCCTCGGAGCGGGCCAGCGCCTCCAGACGCTCCTCCAGGCTGTGGCCGCGCCAGGGTTAGCCACCTGGACACATGGGACGGACGGACGGGGAGATAGATGGGGGGAGGGGGGGAGAGAGAAAGAGAGAGAGAGAGAGAGAGGGAGGGAGAGAGAGAGAGAGTTCAGTTCACTTTATTAGTACCCGTAGGCAGATTTGGCTCACAGTAGAGGTCATCCACACAGACAACACAGACCGTAGGCAAACATAATACAAGTAAAAAGTGCTCAAAAGTTAAATCAACATCACTAAAACCTCAAAAGATAATCGAAAGAAATCATCATCTGTGTGATGTTGCTACGACTTGTTCACCCTGAGTGATGGCTGCTGGAACTGAGCTATTTTATATGCTGTTTTGTTCTGCACTTTGGGACTATAAACCTCCATCC
>NC_140253.1:4395900-4398400 GCF_949987555.1 Borostomias antarcticus
AGAGAGAGAGGGAGGGAGAGAGAGAGAGGGAGGGAGAGAGAGGGAGGGTGAGAGAGAGAGAGGGAGGGAGGGATGAATGGGGGTATACAGTGTTGGGCCACAGTAGGTCCTGACAAATGAGAGACACACACACACACACACACACACACACACACACACACACACACACACACACACACACACACACACACACACACACACACACACACACACACACACACACACACACACACACACACACACACACACACACACACACACACACACACACACATCGTGTACCTGTGAGCAGAAGGAGATTTCTCTGAAGCTCTTCTCTATGGCCACTTTCTTGGTGTCTGGGCTGACGAGGAAGACCTGAGACCTGCCCACCTGGGACACACAGTTAATACTACAGTTAGAAGGTGCTGTGTGTGTGTGTGTGTGTGTGTGTGTGTGTGTGTGTGTATCCAGAGAGGTGTTTGTTCTGGAGGTAGCCTGCACATTTGACCCTAGCCTAGCAGAAGCCTTCATGACCAAGGTCGTTAAGTACCAACCTCTCCTGAATACCATCTCAGATCTGGGGTTCAGATGCAGACTACTTGTGTTCATATTTGGACAAACACATAGGCTGGTCGTAAGAGGGGTCCAACAACTGGGGATGCCCCCAAAAGAGTCTGAACGCCCAGCTGAGTAATGCTCTGTGTCTCCCCTCACAGGCAGATGCCAATATGTCAGAGACGCTGCTACTTGCACCCTTGAAAGATGTGTGAAGAAGAAAGTTAGGCTGATGGTCCTGAACTGTGTATACTGACTGCACCTTTAGCATGTGTGTCCCTGCATGTCATTTTCTCCATGTGGACATGAATAAATTGTTAAAATGTGAGTGTGTGTGGCAGGAGTTGCTTGTTGTTAGTTAAACCCAGGATTGTGGTCTGGGGCGAAGTGTGTGTGTGTGTGTGTGTGTGTGTGTGTGTGTGTGTGTGTGTGTGTGTGTGTGTGTGTGTGTGTGTGTATATAATGTGGTAGAAGTCACTGATCAGTTAAACCGAGGCATGTGGTCTGCGGGGAGTGAAGTGTGTGTGTGTGTGTGTGTGTGTGTGTGTGTGTGTGCGCGCAGCAGTCCAACCACCATGTTGGCACTGAGGGCCAGAGATAGTTTCAAGGAGCGAGCGTGGCGGCGGGGGGGGCGGAGCTACGCTGCCTCAGGGTTCCCGCCCCCTGACCCCAGCGGCCAGGTCGTCCCTCAGACGTCTTTGGGGAAGTTCCAGAAAACCACAACCACATCATTCTGCTTCTCGCTAGCGTTTTCCTTTCCTCTTTCGTCTGTCACCGACACCGACTTCCTCCACTCCTCCATCTATCCCAACGCGCTGGAGGGCTCCACGTCATTCCAGGAGACATTTTTGGAACCGCTGCGCTTCCTCCATTTGTGTTCCCTCCCTCTCTAATCCCCTCTCTTTAGGGGGGGGGGGGGGGGGGGGGGGGGGCGTCCACGTGGAGGTGAGTCAGCGACCTCTCATCTCTGGCTGGGACTGTTCCAAGTTCCATCAAAAAGCCCCCTAATTCCCCCCGAGTCCACTAGCCAGCACTGATGGCCGTGGCTAGAAGGGATACAGCTACGGCCGGTGCAGAAGGATGGTAAAGGCTAGTTCCCATAAACGCAGAGGCCATTTAGGGTTAAGGTATAGGGTTAAGTTAAGGTTAGGTTTAGGGTTAAGGTTAAGCTTAGGTATAGGGTTTATATTTGGTTTAAGGTTTATGTTTGACCGGTCTCTTTATTTATGGAGACTAGCCTTGTACACAGGCCGTAGCTGTACTCTATGTATTCTATCACGAACGTCGACGAACGTTTGATGTCCTTCAAACGTGTTTTTGTGGGAGAACTAGACAAAACGAGACGGAGAGCGAAAAAGAAGAGAAGAATGAGAGGGGTTGTTGTTGATGATGATGATGTCATGGCGCCTGTCGTCCCTGCCGACTTCAGGATGCGTCGGGGGTGCAATTATTACAGATCGGTCTCTGCTGACGAGGACGACTCCCCCTCTCCTCTTCCCGTGTCAACGCTGACCACTTCCTGTTTGGAAAGGAAGCAGGAAGGCCAGCGGTGGTGGAGGTCGCCAAGGTCTCACAGAGGTCAGATGTGCCTGTGTGTGTGTGTGTGTGACCCCCATGACACCGGGCACTGGTTCTAGTTGAGTCACAGGAGGTTGTCTGTGTGTGTGTGGGGGTGTGTGGGTGTGTGTGTGTGTTTGTCGGGGTGTGTGGGTGTATTACTGTGATCTCAGTGTGATGAACTTTGTGTGCGCTCACTAAGAGGCATTCATCTTGGCCTGCGTGCATACGTGCGTGCGCAGTATGAGTAACTCCATCTCCCCTTCCCCTCCTCTCCCTCCATCTCTCTCTCTATCCCTCCATCTCTCTCTCTCCCTCCATCTCTCTCTCTCTCTCTCTGAAGTAGCACAACAGTGACTCGGACACAGCCGCAGAGGTCTGGAGCAAGCGTCTCTCTCCTTGTTCA
>NC_140253.1:4403400-4421165 GCF_949987555.1 Borostomias antarcticus
GTTCTCCATCTCTCTTCTCTCTCTATCTTCTTCTTTAGACCAGTGAAGCCCTATCACAGACCAGACCCTGTACCTTTCTCCTCCCTCTTCAGCTACCTTTAGACCGTTTCCATCCCTTCTTTCTTTCTTAACTTCCTGTTTCGTCCCCCACTCCCTTCTTTCTCCTGAGAACAGAGGGAGTCTACAACCCTAACCCTACAACTTATTTTCCTCCCGCCTTTTTTTTTTTTTTTCTTTTTGCCAGGAACTAATCTTGCCAGAGCCCACCTGACCCTCCTTCCCTCTCTCTCACTCCCATCTGGCAGATTCTTAGTTGTCGTTGCAGAGCTGTGCTGGCTCCTGGGATGTGGCCTTTTGAGGAGCCCCTGTTTGGGAACTGTTGGATCACATCTCAGGTTCTGTCTTCTGTCAGCTTGAGATCCAGACTGAGAGGCTGGGTGTGGCCGTCTCTCCTGCTGGGGGACAGTGTCTAGGAAGGGGGCGACGCCCTGCTCTCTCTAAAGATCCCAGAATTCAGGGGTCTTTGAGACGGTGGGGAAGAGGGCTGTGTATTGCATAAGTGTGACGGTTTCAAACTTACGCTCTCTGGCAGGGTTGAAGGTGTTGAGGTGGACTGAGTTTTTTGACACAGGGTCATCTCCGAGGTGGCTGTTGGCGGTCCCTGTACAAACCCCCCGTTGACAAACGGACGGGTGACCTCCAGTGGAGGATCGTACATGGGGTCGTAGCTACCGACAGATATCTGGTGCACCTCCATCCTGGCGCGGGGGACGGCTGTCTTTTTTGTTCGCAGCCTGAAACATTGCAGCATCTTTTTGCTCAGTGTCTCCGACTGTTTAGTTTGTTCGGTCAGCTGCAGGTTTGGTTTCAGGGTCTTTTTGTCTTTCATTTATGGCCCACGCTATTCTGTAAGTAAGAGGTTGGTGCATACTTAATTGATTTGTTTTCAGGGCTGGCCAAATTAGCCATTTGAAAACCCCGGAGGAACTGTGTGAGGGGGGGGGGGCTCAGAGGAGGTGGTCCTGATGCTGAAGGGGCTGCTGGCAGCTAGACTCAGGGGGGAGTTTGCCTTTTACAAACTGACGGGGAACATAGAGGGGTTGGTGCGCATCTGGGGGGTGCAGGGGGTCCTCTGTCCAGTGAGGGAGAACTCTTTGGTTCTCAGGTTCTGATGTGGGTTTTATCTTGTTGTTGGGGGTTACTTGTGTGACTTTGTATTTTTTAACTTGTGACAAAAGAAGAAAGGGCCTGACTTTGGAAATAAAAGTCTATTTTCAAATTCAAATTCTCAAACGGTCACAGCAACATACCTCACTCTACATGGCGGTCAGAACTCACGGTCCCTCCTCTCCTCTCCTTCCAACCTTCCTCTTTTTCCTCCTCTCTCCACCTCACTGTGTATTTCTCCACCCTTTTCTCCTCTCTCTCTCTCTCTCTCTCTGTCTCTATGACCAAGTCAACGTGCTCTTTTGGGAGAGGAACCAGGGGTTAGGAGAAGGGGGAGAGGAGGGGAGAACAGGAAGGACAGACGGACGGGTGGGAGAGGCAGAGGGGCAGACTGAGTCTCCGGTCCGAGCCGTTGCTTAAACACACAGTCGGACAAACGCGCGTCTTGTTCTCATTGGAAATTACGTTAGCTAGAAAAAGTTAGCTAGAACAGGAAGTTGAGCTGGGCACAGGATCTGTGTGCGTATGTGTAGTGTGTGTGTGTGTGTGTGTGTATGTATGTGTGTGGGTGTGGGTGAGAGAGAGAGAGAGACTGTGTGTGTGTGTGTGTGTGTGTGTGTGTGTGTGGGTGAGAGAGAGAGAGAGACTGTGTGTGTGTGTGTGTGTGTGTGTGTGTGTGTGTGTGTGTGCGTGTGTGTGTGTATACCCTCGCATAGAGGAACAGCAGTGGGCACTGGGCAGTGGTGAAGTCACAATTAAAAGGTCTGAAGGCCTGTCTGTTCATCGGGAAGTATCAAAACAGAGAAGTTGCTCTCACACACACACACACACACACACACACACACACACACACACACACACACACACACACACACGCACGGTCAGAGCAGTTGATACAAACCAGTGGCTATCAGAAACCATGAGTCTGTGACTATTTTATCACTTCAGCGCCATTCCCCCTTCTACCTGACGCTCCCTCCCTCTGCATCCCTCTACATCTCTCTCTCCGTCTCTCTCTCTCATCTGTTTGTCTCTCTTGTCCTCTCACTGTCTCTCTCTCATCTGTTTGTCTCTCTAGTCCTCTCACTGTCTCTCCCTCTCATCCATTTATCTCTCTCTCATCTGTTTCTCTATCTCTCCTCTCATTTACTTCCCTCTTGAATGAGCCTGTCCTCACAGCTGTGCTGTTCTTAAGGCTTTGTTTAAAGTCTGACACTCTGCAGACAGAACACGTTTTCCACTGCAACTCGTCAGAGAGACATGGACAACACACACACACACACGTACTGTAACACACACACACATCACATACTAACACACATAGACACACACACACACACACAAGTAGTGTACTAACACAGACACGCACGTCACATACTAACACACACACACATACTGTACTAACACACAAGCACGTCACATACTAAAACACACACACAGATTGTTATAGAATAATAAGATAGGTCTGGAGGACAAGTCAGTCAGTCAACCCAGTTACACACCAGTCCGTTAAAACTGTGGAACAACAACAACAACAACAGTGTAGACGTCCTATTGGTCTTCCCATGGTCATGTGACTGCGGGAACCGGGTCAGGGGTCAAGGTTCAGAGGAGGGAGGTCAAGGAATGAAAGAGGGAAGAAGGGAGTGGGTGAGAGAGAAGGAGGGAGGGAACGATTAAAGGAGAGAGGGAGACAGCTTCAGAGAGACAAGTGACGACATCTCGCTTTCCAGATCTGCACTCCTGGTTCATCCCTGAGGCGCAAAGAGAGACTAGCTGGAGATCGTCTGTCTCACTGAAACGTGATAACACACACACTCTCGCACACACACACACATACACGCACATACCCCCACACACACAATGGACTGTTGTCTGATAGCCTGAAACACAGTGACGGTAAAACATGGAAAGCTTGATTGTGAAGTGAACAAATGAGGGACAGGACGTCTGGTCACTGTAGAGCGACAGAGACACTTCTAATCTCAAAGGGATAATAAGTGGTGAGTCACAAGAGCTCTGAGCTGGTGGTGTTGAACAAAGAGCAGGGGAGCGACAAACACGCTCACACACACACCCACACACAGATCCACAAACAGACAACTCACTCACTCTCTCACACACACACACATACACACACAGACAGAGACACACACACACAGGAAGGTGTCCCTGGTTTACTGTTGTTTTGCAAGGCCAAGAGTGTGACTATCACATGAGCGGACGCAGGTAGGAGGGGTTATAAAAATAATATAGAAAAAACATGTGAGAGAATAGTGCAACAGAGCATGGGAAAAAGCCAAGATGGTGAGAGGGACAGAGAGAAAGAGAGACAGAGAGCAGAGAGAGAGAGAGAGAGAGAGAGAGAAAGAGAGAGAGACAGAAGACCATGTGACTAATATGGTACATAAACTGCCTCCTCATCCAGAAGTGCAGTTCTGGCAAGAACACAATGGACCTGAGGTGACTGACACACACACACACACACACACACACACACACACACACACACACACACACACACACACACACACACACACACACACACACACACACACACACACACACACACACACACACACACACACAGAGTTCTGGTCTGTGTTCATAAAAGCTCAGCAGACAGGATTTACGTGTGCCCAGCTTTCTCATGCATTCCAGTTACACTCACAGACGGGGTACAAGTCATAACTCTCTAATCGTTGTGTGTGTGTGCATGTGTGTGTGTGTGTGTTTGTTCCCTGAAGGAGCATGGCAATCATGTTGTAGTGAGAGAAAACATTTCTTTCTCCCAGAGTGCTTTGCCTCAGCGCTCAGCACAATTTTCCTCCACCGAGACAGACTTGTCAATCTCTGCATCTTACATCTCTTCTTCTGGACAGTGGACACTAATGGCTTGTTGTCTGCCTGTGACACACACACACAGTCTCAGATCAGTCACCAATCAAACCAACCAATCACACACACACACACACACACACAAACAATGCACATTTGCACTTCATGCACCATACCACTTCACAATATTCTATCGTATCATATCGTACTGTTTTTATTATTATTATTAATATTATCTTATAATAACAACAATAATAATAAGTTATTATTATCTTGTATTGTTATTGTGTTGTCAATGCAAGGTTGAGGAGCCAGAACATAAGAACTTCCTAACAGATGTAACAAATAAAGAATGTTGAATCTCCTCTCAATCATACAGCTACACAGCCAGATTAGAATGTGTCAGATAGGGAATGAGAGGGGGAGAATGAGAGAGACAGACAGAGAGAGAGAGATGGAGAGAGAGGGAGAGGCAAAGAAGTCAGTTTTCTGCCCATTCTCTGATGAGCAGGTTCCTTCCCTACTGACAGACAGAACTATGCTGCTTATCAGACCATATACACAGGACATGACAGGGCTTAGGTCCACATCTAAACACACACACACACACAATGTCCATGCAAACTCCAATTTCCATAGATACCGTCACATATCTGTTATCCTTGACCGAGAAATACTCCCATGACCTGTCACGGGCATTCCTGAAACTGGAGTGAGGCTAAACAAACACAAACACACACACACAGCTCTCCACCCTCTAGCAGAACTTCCCCAATTATGGTAACTCCAAATAGTTATGCAGCCCGAGTTGTTATCATATAGTTCAGACTGTATCTTAAACACTCAATACACTTCTTCTTTTCAATCCAGGTCTAAATTGTTGCCCGAGGCACAAGTAATAGATGAGGCCAGGGGTTTCATGTTGACATGTGAAGATTTCAGAAATGCATGTCATTTACATGACATCCACCAACAATCTGTAGACTCCACAAAATCAATGTAACGATGTAATATTAGCCGGTTACACACAAAACGGTTTATCTATGACTTTTAGCTGGCTAAACGCCAACATAGACACACAATGTGCTTTTGTTAACGTTACTTTGTAATACAACAGTGTGAGGTGTAGAACGCAACGTTTCCTGTTACTTTGTAAACATCCCAAAGCTATCCCAACTAAAGTTAGCTAACAATGAGTTGTTTCTGTTTTGCTTGTCTCGACTCCACGCTAGTGTAACTCGTTAGCCAGCTATCAGGCTAGCTCGACTATTAGCCAATACAAAACAAAACTCCCAACTTTTTAGCCAACTTACAGCTTTCGGCTCTGTCTTGACACTGAACAAGTTGAACCTCTGAAGACGCGCTTTCATCCCATCCGCCATAAAGAAACCCTCCTAGGGCCGAGGAACGTTACCGAGCGACGGTTTCGCTGTTCCGCCGTTTTGAACGGTCAACCGGAGGAGGCAGCTCGGGCTCTTTCAATGGAAAGTCGAGTCCTCTTCCTCTTCCTCTTCCTCGCTCGAGCGCCTTTCTCCGCCGCGCGACGCCCCGGCTGTCAAATCCTCCAATAGGAGCCTGGAGAGGGGGGCTCGAGCTGCACCCTGAACCACGCGGACGGACTTTTTAGGCGCTGATAGCTCCACTCCGGGAAAGACAATCCTTTTTGTTTTATTTTAAGGAAACTAGGCTATATAAGTATGTAAGTACTTTGCTTTCCGGGAGAATGTAAACGGTATTTCCTGAGCTGACCCTATGGGAGAAGGCTGACAAAAGAATGTCCCAGCCAGGATAGGCACTGTCGGTCAAGCGCAGCGGGGAGTAGCCCAAGATAACTGGCAGGGTTTAATGGTAGCCTAGGCTATGTACTGTACGGGGAATTCAAACGGTGCGGGGTCACAAAATATATTATAATCACTCACTTATGAATGGGTTTCACACTGTGACATCAGACACAAAGTCCACAAAGTATTTGCCGGCTTAATAAATGCACAAAGACTCTCAGGTGGCTTTTTCTCAGAAGAAAGGATATGAGACTCACAAAAAATTGCCTATCATAAACCTCTATAGATGAATTGGTGATTGATGATGATTTAATCTTGTACGCAGTTAAACAGCGCCACCATGTGGCATAAACGGTTTCTCTCTCACACACATTACAGTCATTTAGCGACATGACAATAATTGCATTCAACGTACTGTAGGTAGTGTCCTACTACCTACATTACAGCTATGTGCTCTGTCATTATAATATAACACTTTCCTTATTCGGGTGTTACAGTAGCGGAATGATACTAAATACAAGATATGCAGAAAAAAATAGTAATATAGCAGAATAATAATTATAAACAAGTGTAACATGTAAAGGAAAAATCCTAAATAACAATTTCCTCCTCTCTGTGTCATCCTCTCAGTCCTCCTCTCTGTGTCCTCCTCTCAGTCCTCCCTGTGTCCTCCTCTCTGTGTCCTCCTCTCAGTCCTCCTCCCTGTGTCCTCCTCTCTGTGTCCTCCTCTCAGTCCTCCTCTCTGTGTCCTCCTCCCTGTGTCCTCCTCTCTGTGTCCTCCTCTGCTCCTGGAGGTGGGTGACTCCCCGGTGGCAGGTGGAGCTCAGCAGCCAGGGACTCTAGAGCTGTCGGTGTGATGTTGCACTTCTTCAGGAGCATTTCGAGGTGACCCTTGAAGCGCCCCCCCCCCCCCCCCCCCCCCCCCCCCCCCCCCCCACCCTCGCCCCATCCGGGAGCTGGCCGTAGAGGCCCTGTCTGGGGAGGCGGTGGGCAGGCACGCGGGTCACACGGCCGGACCAGCGCAGAGGACCACCGAGGGAGAAGGTGGGCGCACGGGAGGTCAGAAAGTGTGTCCATCCGAGTTGGAGATGAGATCTCCGGCCCGTCGGTCCAGGCTCTGCTGTTTATCCTCGTAGAGGATGGCGCCCTCTGCTGGTCTGACCGGGGTTCTGTTCTTCCTCTGTGTGCCATAGATAGACTTGATGGCGTCGTAGAAAGCACGGGCGTCGTTGGCGTCTATGCGCTGTTTGTCTTTCGCCGACTTTCTTAGTCCACCGGTCGTTCTCCGTGGCTCTGAGGGGGCGTTTCAGCCCTGATGGCGTTGAAGCGGGCCTTCGGCGAGGCGGATTGGGGGTTAGAGGGGTGAGCTGCGAGGGGATTGTGTTCCGCCTGAAGGAGGTTATAGATACCCGGTGCACTGTTGTCACAGCTGGACCGCCAATACAGCTGGACTGCAATCTGTCCCCCGAGCTGGTTGACCGAGTGCTCGGACTTCAGCGCATCACAGTTGAGCTTCCTGCATGCTGGTGTTTTCCTCAGTAGAAGACAGGTTGAGTTTGGCTCTGATCAAGCAATGGTCTGTCCAACAGTCGTCTGTCCAACGGTCGTCTCCGCGCACGGCTCCGGTGACTCGCACCTCCTTCTTGTCAGCTCGGCGGACGATGATGTAATCCAGGAAGTGCCAGTGTTTAGAGCGGGGGTGTTGGCAGCTGGTCTTGAATGTATGTCTTAAGTTGGAACAAGGCGTTAGTGATGACCAGTCGGTGCTCAGAGCAAAGGGCGAGGAGGCGGAGACCGTTCTCGTTAAGCCTGCCGACACTGCGCTGACCGAGCACATTCCATAAACCGGCGTCAGAGCCCACTCTCCCGTTAAAGTCCCCTAGGAGAACGAGCTCATCGTTTTATTTACGGCGGAGTGGAGGGAGGCATGGAAGAGTCCCTTGTACTCAGGGGCAGCGTCCAGTGTTGGGGCGTATGCACTGGTGAGGGAGGCGCGATGGTTTGTGAGGAGAATCCGCCAGGTCACAAGTCTTTCACTGAGGGATTCTGGGATCTTCTGAAGTAGGCTTGACCGCACGGCAGAAACCTAAGGGAGTCTTCCGGGAAGCCCCTTACAGAAGATGGTTTAGCCCTCGCTCCTGTGTCTGTGACAGAGCCCTCGCCATGGCAACGGGTTTCGCTGAGGGACGCAGTATGGATGTTGTAGATGTCCCTCTGGCTCGTGCTGTTCTTCTTCAAGGACGACAGGAATCGTCACGCGCATCCACAAGTGCGCGGATGTTCCAGGTCGCAATGACACACACACGCCCACACCCATCCACACACACACACACCCATCCACACACACACATACCCATCCACACACACACACACACAAACAAACAAACAAACAGGGGAAAATGAACATACACAAAAACATGCAGGCAAATACCTTCGGAGGATTGTGTACATACTGTAGTTGAAGTTAATTTATTGGTCACATGCACAGAGATACAAGGTGACATGCAGGGAAATTATAGTACAGTAGATGTATTCAACAAAAACAAGCACTGTACCCCTCCCTCCCTCTCCCTCTCACACACACACACACACACACACACACACACACACACACACACACACACACAGTGATAAGCAGCCTGTGTGGAATGTGTGTGTGCGTGAGTGCGGTGACGGAGCCAGAACAACAGGTGGCCATGGTGGACTGACTGACATCATCATTCCTGAAGGGCAGAGAGATGAGAGAGAGGAGAGAGAGAGAGAGAGAGAGAGAGAGAGAGAGGAGAGAGAGAGAGGAGAGAGAGTGAGGAGAGAGAGAGAGAGAGAGAGAGGAGAGAGAGAGGAGAGAGAGGAGAGAGAGAGAACGAGGAGAGAGAGAGCTGAGAGAGAGAGCTGAGAGAGGAGAGAGACCGAGAGAGAGAGATGAGAGAGAGGGGAGGGACAAAGGGAGGTGAGCCAGAGATAATCATAGAGCTGAGAGAAAGTTGAGTGCATGTTCTCTCTCTCTTCCACAAACACACACGGTGGTTTGTCAATGTGTCTCATTAACCTGCTGACACACACACACACACACACACACACACACACACACACACACACACACACACACAGGAAATGGTCTCCATGGTAACCTCATTCTACATCCTGTTTGAAGGAACGACAGCCTTGATGTGGGACCACCTACCTCCTCTCTGAACAAGTCACCTCCTCCATTACTTACACAGCAGACTGAGAAGATAGATGTGTGTGTGTGTGTGTGTGTGTGTGTGCGTGTGCGCGCTCTCTGCACTTATTTGGTTTCTCTCCCTCCCGATGCCCTCTGACGTTTTTGCCCGCCGCCACCTCGGCGATGTGTCAGACATGTTACGGTACGGCCGACCACGGCCAGGACAGAGAGGGAAGATGGCCGCCATGTCTCTTTTGTCCCGTCCTGTCATGTGGTTGGAACGTTTACAGTCCAGCCGGACCGGCGGGGTGAGGCAGAGTGTGTGAGGGGAGCGGGCGTAGGCAGGGAGCCAAGACCTGATATGACTGTTTCCCATGATCCTCAGCGGCATGTCATACTGTAGCAAATACTGATGCGGTCACACACACACACACACACACACACACACACACACACGTGCAAACAAACACAGCTTTTACTATCTAGGCCTAAAAGGAGACCCTACATTGCACATGTCGTCCTTTGGTGGAACAGGAAGTGTGATGTAGTTTCTCTTGTCTTTGTTTTTCTTTCTTTTTCCTTCACTTCTTTCCTCCTTTCATCTTCTCTCTCTCTACCCTGCTGGGACCCCTCTCTCTCTCTATCTCTGTCAGGCATGTAACCAGAGAGGGTTTCTCTGCATCTGTTATCACTGAGTCTGAGCAGCTGAGCATTAGCGTGTGTGTGTGGCGTGTGTGTGTGTGGCGTGTGTGTGTGGCATGTGTGTGTGGGTGTTTGTTTGTGATTCGTTTTTCAATGTCACGTCTCATGTTCGACATCGCTGCCATCCTTTACATTCTCTCTCTCTCTCTCTCTCTCACACACACACACACACACACACACACACACACACACACACACACGCGCGCGCGCGCGCAGTGTTTACCTTGGTGCTGTCCTGGCACTGGAAGACGTAGCAGGCGCAGCGGTGCGCGTCTCTCAGCAGGCAGCCGAAGCTGCGTGGCTCCTGGCTGTTGCGGAGCAGCTTGGTCAGCCGGTGCGGCCGGCACTCGAACAGCACGGCGTGGGTGAGGGGGTCCCACGCCGCCGCCGCTGCCGCCGCCTCCGACGGCACGGAAACGCAGCGCACCCACGACACTGACACACACAGGCACACCGGCTGGTTCCGTCCCGGGTCGTCGGAGGGGGCGGCGGCGGCGGACAGATTCCCGCCCCAGCTACTGGAGCGTGTGGGACCGGTCCCGGGAGCTCCAGGGCGGTGACCTCCCCCTCCGGCAGCCCTCTCCCTCTCCCTCTCCCCGGGCCTCTGGATCTCGGCCACCACCCACGGCAGCATGGCCATGGTGGTCAACGGGTGGACCGGGAGGGAACCCACCAAGGTCAGTCTGTACTGGACCTCCTCTTCCTCCTCCTCCTCTTTCTCCTCTTTCTTCTTCGTCCCTCCCTCCGTCGTAGCGACTCCACTCCCCCCACGGGGGCGGAGTCTGGCTGAGGAGGATGATGAGGGGAGGGCCTGTTTGATGGCGAGGTTAGCGAGGGGGTCTCCGGGCTTGTGGGCTCGGTGTCTGGGCTTTACCTCAAAGAAGAGCCCCTCCTCCATGGTTGGTCCGAACTCTTGAAGGCTGTACCTGCTGGCCAGCCAAAACATTACACAGAGTTAAACGGATAGACTAGGCTGACAACGGCAACACACACGGCCAAAGATGCAGTGAAGTGAACCAAAGTTCTGAAGACAGGTTCCAAAAGAAACACACACACACGTGTTGTAGTCTGTGGGGCACAATTGGTAATTTGGTGGTCAAGAGGAGTATCATGTATATGTCAACACCTATGGTTTTGTTGACATTTCCCCAAGGATAACTTTACGCCTGACCTACACACACACACACACACACACACACACACACACACACACACACAAACACACACAAATTGGCAAGTGCACTTGACCTGCTGTGTGTCAGTGTCATGGCCAAATACCCTCCCGGTCAATCAACACACATGAATCACCTTACCGCCGCGAGCTGGGCACACGCGCACCAAACGAGTAAAAATAACCCACCGTGGCATTTACAACTGTTGTAGTCTGAACTCTGATGCCATTTACAGTCAAAGAACAACAACTGACGTTTGACACAAAGAATATGTCCATTGTTTGACACAAAGGCTAATGGAATTTACATTTATCATCAAGGGCTGCTGTTTATAAACAATGAGCTGAGGTTTAAAATCAAATGTGAGCATGACCTAATTTTAGGTTAAAACAAACTTCTAACCTACTTCTCCGCTTTAATACTTACATTTGTCTAAATCGGTTGTGACATATATGGATGCTTTAAATCATTACTATCGAGGCTCTGTCGCAACAGCGCGGGGGAGTTGAGCGCCAAATGTCTCAATATCGCAAAAGGCCTACTTACAGGGAGGAAGAGTCACTTCTTTAAAATATATTTTCATCAAAACGGACGCATGGTTACGGAAAACGACTGTAAATGTTCGCTAAATAGGTCTACCGGCCTCACACTGTCAAATACACGGACGACTCATTTTACGCAGGACTTAAAGCGTTTTACGCACAATGCCATACCGGTACCTCGGGTCGTCTACACGGTAAGCATGAGTTCGAAGATAACGATCATTTCGGAAGTGAAAGTAGGCCGTTATTTTCGTAAAGTGTCCCGTTAAACGGACACACACTTGCTTCTAAAGCCTACCCATCACCCATCATCGCCTTACCTTTTTTACGTTTTGTTTTTTTTCGACCGACGCACTTCCTCCTCTTGCACCGGTAGATCTCACTGGGTCTATGCGGCGTTAGAGCGCATGTTCTCCGCCTTCACCGAGCCAAGGTCCGGTACTCACTGCCCTGCATGTGTCCCGTTAGTCGCTCCTATGCGAGTCAAACTAAGAATAGACCCCGGGACTGCCGCTGGCACCCCCGCCCCTCCAAGCGCATGCTGGTGCCCAGGAAAGCAAGTGATTAAAACGTGACCCCCCTCCTTCCACTCTCTCACATCTCTCTCTCTCTCTCTTCCTCTCTCACACACTTGAGGGAGTCGGATAGGAAGTGGAACAGAGAGCGATTAATCATCTGTGTTCCTGCACCATCTGCACCGTGCTGTATGCACATAGTGAAAAAACAAGATAACCTAAGTAGCCTACATTTGTTTTAAGTGTTTACACAGTTCTCACTTATTTGCATTTATATTTTTCAAACTGCACATGTTCCTATTTTATTGTACGTTATCTTTACTAATCTTTACTTTATATCACCTCTCTCTCTCTCTCTCTCTCTCTATAGGCTATATATATATATATATATCACACGGCCGTTGTACACATTTCACTATTCTAGTGTGTCTACTGTATATCTTTAATTGCACGTACATTTTTGTTTTCATTCCTGCTTTGGGATCTAGGCTGTTTCTCATGCCAATAAAGCCCCTTTGAGTTGAAAATGAGAGATCCAAACAGCACAGGCAGGTTACATGTTACATTTAAGTTTAATTGTTAGAAATCGGTTCTTTCTTGTCACCAAACACTTTAACAGGCATTTCATAAGATAGCCAAGCTTCATAGAAAAGATTAGGCTAGAGGTTGGCAACAGAGGATCAACAACATTTAATTATTATTATTATTAATAATATTATAATAGAATAATATCCTTCTTCAATTACCAACTTGAAAAGGGTGAAGATAAGCTTTTCTTACATCACATGTGCAAAACCTTTCAAATGGAACTGTGACATCCACATGACACCTTTTCTCCACTAGGTGGGGCAATAATCTCGTCATCTAACATACCAATACAGCGTCAATGGTGACACCGCACCTCTGACTCGCGCACGCTTGGTCTGTGTTTCAAGACGGGTCAGATGGGTCACAGACATCGCCGCTGACCCCTGGCGGCCACGATTCTTTTTTGGGACCACCCTGGCGGCGCCGCGCGTTTGGGGCGCACTGAGGACAGCGCGCTCCGGCGGACCGCGGTGCCGGGACCCGTCCCTGATCTCTCGGCAGGGAGGGCACGGAGGGTCCTCTGTTTCCTCGGCCCCGGGAAGCAGCGAATCAGGGAGAGCCTGTAAATCAGGGAGAGCCTGTAAATCAGGGAGAGCCTGTAAAGCCCGCCCAGAGACCGGAGCCCCTGGACGGACCACCTTCGCCCTTCCTAGCTGACCCGGAGCCGGTCGCAGCACACCACCCTGAACTCACTCTTAAGTCCTTTTCAACTTTCAATCTGAGACGGTTCAGGTTTCAGCGAGCGGGGGAAAGGTCATGCACACTGATGCACAACCCTGGGGTGGTGGCGGGAAATACACCAACAGTACAGCCTGTTAGATCAATAGATCATGGGTAGAATGGGGGGAGGGGGTGATGGTCCATCAAAGATGTCCACCAAATCGAAGTTACTCTTCTAGAGAGCTAGAGAGCTTGAAAATGTAAGGGAAACAAACTCTCACTGCATCTGGGAAAAACTGAGTCAATTCTGTTTGTTACCAAGGGCTAGCTAGCAGTCTAGCCTGGTAGCAGGCTTGTACAGCCTCCACACAACACAATAGATCATGGGTGGGTTTATTTTATCATGGCTTTGTGACTGTGTCAATAAACACTTGAAAACCACGTGTAAATCATCTTAATAAACAATATTTTGTATGTGAATCGGCACAGGTCCATGTCTTTAGCCAATTCCATCGTTTAGATTTTTCTATGATCAAAGGGAATTAAAAACCATACAATGGGAGACACTCATAAGACAGAACACATGTACCATTCCCTTCCAGTCTAAGAGTGAACTATTACCAAAACCCGAGAGGCTATGTGGATTCTGTCCCTCCCGTTCCACTGAGTCTACAGAATAGGCTCAATCTGAGACGGTTCAGGTTTCAGCGAGCGGGGGCAGGGTCATGCACACTGCTCGGGTCCCTGGACTGGAGGTAGTTGGTCCGCCCAGGGGTGGTGGCAGGAATTACGGTACAGCCTGGTAAATCGTTTTAATAGCCTACTATTGGTTCACGAGCCTTGAAGAGGGGTAAACCAAACATCAGACATCTCTGACACAATATTCATTCAGACCCATCAACACTTTTAAAATGACAAATTCATAATACTTATTTGGGGGTGGGGGGGGCAAGTTTTATTCCGCACCTTTCTAAAAGCTCTGTGGACGTGCTGTATTTAAAAAAAAATCTTCTACATAAAAATATCATCTATAGCACTTTTAATAAAACCACATTTCTCATCATACATTAAACAATTCATTAAGATATAATCCTCCTCTCTCCTTATGTCATATCCTAATCCATCCATATCCTAGGCCCGCTCTCAAAAATACAATTTCATTTCTCTTCACAAGTTCATATTTTTTTACAATCACCCATCATTCTTCGTTCAGCTCGTGATAAAAGGTTTTAAAAAGTTTGATGTGAAGTGTGGCTGGCTGTGCAGGAATGAGCACAGAGGAATGCAGAGACCAGATCCACAGATCCACAGCACAAAGACACACTGCAGCTGCATTACCAGTGGCATCGAACATCAACAACTCTTCAGCACTGTATATATTTATAAAGCATGAATACAGCAGGAATTATATACTGTCTACGATTAGAGCATACACATTTGTGACTATATAACACACTCTGAATGCATTGTAGCGGCTATAAAATATATTGGCTCTGAAGCCTTGTGACCAAATATAGACTTGAACTAACTAACAGACAGACAGACACCCCCCTCACCAAGTTGAGGCAGAGGTCCCAAACCCTGCTGGTTATCCTTTGTTACTGATATACAGTAGCGACTGATTATCGCTACTGTACACAATACACAAGTACTTAAGTACACAAGTACTTAAGTCACAGTATGCAGATCTTTTCTCCCCTGACGATCCAGTGTTTTAGTATTGCGTTAAGTAATTAAGCTAGATAAGAAAAGTTACCCAGAGTTACATCATCCATTAAACTCCTTACAGTAGTTAAGACTGTGTGTGTGCACTCTGTCTGAATAATGCATGTACTTTGTAAGACTAATGTTTTGTGCGCTTTGCCAGATTAAAGGTGCAGTATGCGGTTTGGCTCAGAAGCACTTTTTGTTATATTTTTTGTAATTCTCATTACATCCCGACAGCAATCAATAAATAAGGTGCTCTGACACTAAAATGAAATAAATCTGCCATCTGTGGAAGTCGCAGAATAAGTGCGTCCAATCATTTTGAGTTGCCAACTTGAATTGATTGGATGGCTTACCTGCCTGTCAACCTGCCAAGCAAGAGTCATTTGTTTTTCCTCCAGTTTGGAGGAGGGGCTTTGGAGGGAGGCCTGAAGGGAGGGGCGGGGATTTCGTCGGCAAGAAATCACAAACCGCATAACGAGACAAGAAATCGCAAACCGCATACTGCACCTTTAAGCCGTGGCAGATTAATGCATGTTTATTTGGTCAGAATGTGTGCATCCTGAGAGGTAATGCTGCTGTTCTGGAACGCTAATGCTACTTTTCTCTCTCATGTAGCGGATGACTGATGTTTGTGTGTGTGTGCGTGCGTGCGTGCGTGGCTTGTGTATGTGTGTGCTTCTACACGGGCTTGGGCTGCAGTTTGTTCTTCTTGGGTTGGAAGAAGTTCTCCACGATGGCGTCCACCAGCTCGTCTAGCTCCTTCTGCAGCTGCTTCACATCACTGAGAGAGAAAGGCATAGAGAGTGAGTGAGTGAGTGAGTGAGTGAGTGAGTGAGTGAGTGAGTGAGTGAGTGAGTGAGTGTGTGTGTGTGTGTGTGCTAATTGGCTTGCTTGTTGTATACCTGCAAGGGGTGTGTGAGTGTGTGTTTTACGTGTGTGTATACTGAGCGTGTGTGTGTGTGTACCTGTTGCCGGGGGCGGCGCACAGCTCGGTGTAGTACTTGATCTTGGGCTCGGTGCCGCTGGTCCTCATGGTGGCCACGCCCCCGTTGGCGAAGGAGAAGGTGATCATCTGACTGCTGCTGGAGGTGGGGAGGACCTGGGGGGAGGGGTCAAACAGATGTTGGGAACAGTGTGTGTGTGTGTGTGTGTGTGTGTGTGTGTGTGTGTGTGAGTGAGAGTGTGACACACAGTGGCGCAGATACTGTACAGTATGTGCTGTGGGTGTTTATCTGGATAAATCTGTGTGTGTGTGTGTGTGTGTCCTCACAGCCTTGTTGTGGGGCTGGCTGCTGTCGTGGCCGGTGGTCAGGTCTCGCACCGCCGTCACGGCGAAGCCGCCGCACTCGGCGGGGGTACGCCCCCTTCTGGTCGCCGTAGTTACGCAGCCGGTCGAAGAGCGCCCGGATCACTTCCTGGTCGTGGCAGATGAAGTAGGAGTTCTTAGTGATGTGGTAGCCATACCTGGAGGAGAGACACAGGAGGGGGAGGGAGACAGAGAGAGAGAGGGGGGGGGGGGGGGGGGGTTGGAGGGAAGGAGAGAGGAGGGCAGAAAGAGAAGAGGGGAGTGGAGACAAAAGAAAGATCTGTTGAATCGTCCCGTTATGTTAGGGGTAACGTGTGGCCAGCCGGTCATTATTGGAAAAAATAAGAGTGCTTCAGTGCATTACGAAACCCCCCCCAAGTATTGGTCAGATGAGTCATCCTTCACCAGATTCTCCACAAGGGGGCGAGTGCATGTGCCCAAAGGGAAACGTATTGGACGCATGCACTCGACACAATCAGTCGGTTTGAAGTGCTTTTAGTAAACTCTGATGTCAGTGTATGCTTAATATCGCTGGGGCGGAGTTAATGAGTGGACGTTTAAGTAATTAATTTTTTGCGTGTATTTGTGGGCTGTGTAGCCATTATCTTTTTGCGATCCTACTATTACACCTGTGTTTTGGGCCTCAGCGCCCCTATGCTATGCAGCCGATGGTCACTCTTCACCCCCTTTACCGTACCAAGACACTTTATGTTGGTTTTGCATTTAATTTGTCACCCATCTGCTATACTGTATCATATATACACACATCCACACACTCAGATAAAATAAAAAATAAATAAATTAAAATAAGAAATAGCAAGGGGAAACATCTCTGGACTCACTCCTCGTAGACAGCGGTCAGTTGTTGGGGACAGAGTGGTGTTCTTGGTGGCCAGGTATGACGTCATTTCCCCAGCGATGGCCGCCGCACTGACCACCGTCCTTATCCAACACCACGGGACTGCACATGTAGCCTGACACACACACACACACACGCAAAATGTATGTTAACGTGAGTGTGAAAGCACGTGTATACGAGAGTGCAAACACACACACACACACACCTCATGTGACTTCAACACAGCTGGCGTGTTTGTTTGTTTGACCCCCCCATTAACCCCAAGTCCCCCCAATGAACACATACCAACAGTGAGTGAGCATTAACCCTACACGGACCTCTCTCTCTCTCACTCACACACACACACACACAAACACACACACTTGCATGCAAGCAAACCTTCCTCCTCTGTCCCTCTATGCTAACCCCATCTGATTTAACACTGCTCATATGAAACTATTTAAACAAGATAAAGTCTCCCACCAGTCCGTTTATTTAGAGTCAACCTTGTAATGGTGCTGTGTGTGTGTGTGTGTGTGTGTGTGTGTGTGTGTGTGTGTGTGTGTGTGTGTGTGTCGCCTCCTCCTGACCAATGGCCTCTTCGAAGGCGAACAGCACAGTCTTGCCCTGGTCCAGCAGATCCCGCGCTCTGTTGCCCATCCACTTGAAACCAGTCAGGGTTTCCTGTCCGGACAGGAAGTGATGTCATCAGCAAAAGGAGAGAGAGAGAGAGAGAGAGAGAGAGAGAGAGAGAGAGAGAGAGGGAGAGAGAGAGAGAGA
>NC_140253.1:4421365-4423865 GCF_949987555.1 Borostomias antarcticus
CCACCCTCTAGCAGAACTTCCACAATTATGGTAACTCCAAATAGTTATGCAGCCCGAGTTGTTATCATATAGTTCAGACTGTATCTTAAACACTCAATACACTTCTTCTTTTCAATCCAGGTCTAAATTGTTGCCCGAGGCACAAGTAATAGATGAGGCCAGGGGTTTCATGTTGACATGTGAAGATTTCAGAAATGCATGTCATTTACATGACATCCACCAACAATCTGTAGACTCCACAAAATCAATGTAACGATGTAATATTAGCCGGTTACACACAAAACGGTTTATCTATGACTTTTATCTGGCTAAACGCCAACATAGACACACAATGTGCTTTTGTTAACGTAACTTTGTAATACAACAGTGTGAGGTGTAGAACGCAACATTTCCTGTCACTTTGTAAACTTCCCAAAGCTATCCAACTAAAGTTAGCTAACAATGAGTCGTTTCTGTTTTGCTTGTCTCGACTCCACGCTAGTGTAACTCGTTAGCCAGCTATCAGGCTAGCTCGACTATTAGCCAATACAAAACAAAACTCCCAACTTTTAGCCAACTTACAGCTTTCGGCTCTGTCTTGACACTGAACAAGTTGAACCTCTGAAGACGCGCTTTCATCCCATCCGCCATAAAGAAACCCTCCTAGGGCCGAGGAACGTTACCGGGCGACGGTTTCGCTGTTCCGCCGTTTTGAACGGTCAACCGGAGGCAGCTCGGGCTCTTTCAATGGAAAGTCGAGTCCTCTTCCTCTTCCTCTTCCTCGCTCGAGCGCCTTTCTCCGCCGCGCGACGCCCCGGCTGTCAAATCCTCCAATAGGAGTCTGGAGAGGGGGGCTCGAGCTGCACCCTGAACCACGCGGACGGACTTTTTAGGCGCTGATAGCTCCACTCCGGGACAGACAATCCTTTTTGTTTTATTTTAAGGAAACTAGGCTATATAAGTATTTAAGTACTTTGCTTTCCGGGAGAATGTAAACGGTATTTCCTGAGCTGACCCTATGGGAGAAGGCTGACAAAAGAATGTCCCAGCCAGGATAGGCACTGTCGGTCAAGCGCAGCGGGGAGTAGCCCAAGATAACTGGCAGGGTTTAATGGTAGCCTAGGCTATGTACTGTACGGGGCATTGAAACGGTGCGGGGTCACAAAATATATTATAATCACTCACTTATGAATGGGTTTCACACTGTGACATCAGACACAAAGTCCACAAAGTATTTACCGGCTTAATAAAAGCACAAAGACTCTCAGGTGGCTTTTTCTCAGACGAAAGGATATGAGACTCACAAAAAATTGCCTATCATAAACCTCTATAGATGAATTGGTGATTGATAATGATTTAATCTTGTACGCAGTTAAACAGCGCCACCATGTGGCATAAACGGTTTCTCTCTCACACACATTACAGTCATTTAGCGACATGACAATAATTGCATTTAACGTAGGTAGTGTCCTACTACCTACATTACAACTATGTGCTCTGTCATTATAATATAACACTTTCCTTATTCGGGTGTTACAGTAGCGGAATGATACTAAATACAAGATATGCAGAAAAAAATAGTAATATAGCATAATAATAATTATAAACAAGTGTAACATGTAAAGGAAAAATCCTAAATAACAATTTCCTCCTCTCTGTGTCCTCCTCTCAGTCCTCCTCTCTGTGTCCTCCTCTCAGTCCTCCTCCCTGTGTCCTCCTCTCAGTCCTCCTCCGTGTCCTCCTCTCTCTGTCCTCCTCTCTCAGTCCTCCTCCCTGTGTCCTCCTCTCAGTCCTCCTCCCTGTGTCCTCCTCCGTGTCCTCCTCTCTGTGTCCTCCTCTCAGTCCTCCTCCCTGTGTCCTCCTCTCAGTCCTCCTCTCAGTCATCCTCCCTGTGTCCTCCTCTCTGTGTCCTCCTCTGCTCCTGGAGGTGGGTGACTCCCTGGTGGCAGGTGGAGCTCAGCAGCCAGGGACTCTAGCGCTGTCGGTGTGATGTTGCACTTCTTCAGGAGCGTTTCGAGGTGACCCTTGAAGCGCCCCACCCCCCCACCCTCGCCCCATCCGGGAGCTGGCCGTAGAGGCCCTGTCTGGGGAGGCGGTGGGCAGGCACGCGGGTCACACAACCGGACCAGCGCAGATGACCACCGAGGGAGAAGGTGGGCGCACGGGAGGTCAGAAAGTGAGTCCATCCGAGTTGGAGATGAGATCTCCGGCCCGTCGGTCCAGGCTCTGCTGTTTATCCTCGTAGAGGATGGCGCCCTCTGCTGGTCTGACCGGGGTTCTGTTCTTCCTCTGTGTGCCATAGATAGACTTGATGGCGTCGTAGAAAGCACGGGCGTCGTTGGCGTCTATGCGCTGTTTGTCTTTCGCCGGCTTTCTTAGTCCACCGGTCGTTCTCCGTGGCTCTGAGGGGGCGCCGGGTTTCAGCCCTGATGGCGTTGAAGCGGGCCTTCGGCGAGGCGGATTGGGGGATAGAGGGGTGAGCTGCGAGGGGATTGTGTTCCGCCTGAAGGAGGTTATAGAT
>NC_140253.1:4428865-4433865 GCF_949987555.1 Borostomias antarcticus
AAACTGCACATGTTCCTATTTTATTGTACGTTATCTTTACTCATCTTTACTTTATATCACCTCTCTCTCTCTCTCTCTATATATATATATATATATATATCACACGGCCGTTGTACACATTTCACTATTCTAGTGTGTCTACTGTATATCTTTAATTGCACGTACATTTTTGTTTTCATTCCTGCTTTGGGATCTAGGCTGTTTCTCATGCCAATAAAGCCCCTTTGAGTTGAAATTGAGAGATTCAAACAGCACAGGCAGGTTACAGGTTACATTAAAGTTTAAGTGTTAGAAATCGGTTCTTTATTGTCACCAAACACTTTAACAGGCATTTTATAAGATAGCCAAGCATCATAGAAAAGATTAGGCTAGAGGTTGGCAACAGAGGATCAACAACATTTAATTATTATTATTATTAATATTATAATAGAATAATATCCTTCTTCAATTACCAACTTGAAAAGGGTGAAGATAACCTTTTCTTACATCACATGTGCAAAACCTTTCAAATGGAACTGGGACATCCACATGACACCTTTTCTCCACTAGGTGGGGCAATAATCTCGTCATCTAACATACCAATACAGCGTCAAAGGTGACACCGCACCTCTGACTCGCGCACGCTTGGTCTGTGTTTCCAGACGGGTCAGGTGGGTCACAGATATCGCCGCTGACCCCTGGGGGCCACGATTCTTTTTTGGGACCACCCTGGCGGCGCCGCGCGTTTGGGGCGCACTGAGGACAGCGCGCTCCGGCGGACCGCGGTTCCGGGACCCGTCCCTGATCTCTCGGCAGGGAGGGCGCGGAGGGTCCTCTGTTTCCTCGGCCCCGGGAAGCAGCGAATCAGGGAGAGACGGGGCGCTGTAATTCCCGCCCGGACACCGAAGCCCCTGGACGGACCACCTTCGCCCTTCCTAGCTGACCCGGAGCCGGTCGCAGCACACCGCCCTGAACTCTCTCTTTAAAGTCCTTTTCAACTTTCAATCTGAGACGGTTCAGGTTTCAGCGAGCGGGGGAAAGGTCATGCACACTGATGCACGACCCTGGGGTGGTGGCGGGAATTACACCAACAGTACGGCCTGTTAGATCAATAGATCATGGGTAGAATGGGGGGAGGGGGTGATGGTCCACCAAAGATGTCCACCAAATCGAAGTTACTCTTCTAGAGCTAGAAAATGTAAGGGAGTGGCTCATAGACAACAAACTCTCACTGCATCTGGGAAAAACTGAGTCAATTCTGTTTGGTACCAAGGGCTATCTAGCAGTCTAGCCTGGTAGCAGGCTTGTACAGCCTCCACACAACACAATAGATCATGGGTGAGTTTATTTTATCACGGCTTTGTGACTGTGTCAATAAATACTTGAAAACCACATGTAAATCGTCTTAATAAACAATATTTTGTATGTGAATCGGCACAGGTCCATGTCTTTAACCAATTCCATCGTTTAGATTTTTCTATGATCAAAGGGAATTAAAAACCATACAATGGGAGACACTCATAAGACAGAACACATGTACCATGCCCTTCCAGTCTAAGAGTGAACTATTACCAAAACCCGAGAGGCTATGTGGATTCTGTCCCTCCCGTTCCACTGAGTCTACAGAATAGGCTCAATCTGAGACGGTTCAGGTTTCAGCGAGCGGGGGCAGGGTCATGCACACTGCTCGGGTCCCTGGAATGGAGGTAGTTGGTCCGCCCAGGGGTGGTGGCGGGAATTACGGTACAGCCTGGTAAATCGTTTTAATAGCCTACTATTGGTTCACGAGCCTTGAAGAGCGGGAAACCAAACATCAGACATCTCTGACACAATATTCATTCAGACCCATCAACACTTTTAAAATGACCAATTCATAGTACTTTTTTGGGGGTGGGGGGGGCAAGTTTTATTCCGCACCTTTCTAAAAGCTCTGTGGACGTGCTGTATTTAAAAAAAAAATCTTCTACATAAAAATATCATCTATAGCACTTTTAATAAAAGCACATTTCTCATCATACATTAAACAATTCATTAAGATATAATCCTCCTCTCTCCTTATGTCATATCCTAATCCATATCCATATCTTAGGCCCGCTCTCAAAAATACAATTTCATTTCTCTTCACAAGTTCATCTTTTTTTTACAATCACCCATCATTCTTCGTTCAGCTCGTGATAAAAGGTTTTAAAAAGTTTGATGTGAAGTGTGGCTGGCTGTGCAGGAATGAGCACAGAGGAATGCAGAGGAGCAGAGACCAGATCCACAGATCCACAGCACAAAGACACACTGCAGCTGCATTACCAGTGGCATCGAACATCAACAACTCTTTAGCACTGTATATATTTATAAAGCATGAATACAGCAGGAATTATATACCGTCTACGACTAGAGCATACACATTTGTGACTATATAACACACTCTGAATGCATTGTAACGGCTATAAAATATATTGGCTCTGAAGCCTTGTGACCAAATATAGACTTGAACTAACAGACAGACAGACACCCCCCTCACCAAGTTGAGGCAGAGGTCCCAAACCCTGCTGGTTATCCTTTGTTACTGATATACAGTAGCGACTGATTATCGCTACTGTACACAGTACACAAGTACTTAAGTACACAAGTACTTAAGTCACAGTATGCAGATCTTTTCTCCCCTGACGATCCAGTGTTTTAGTATTGCGTTAAGTAATTAAGCTAGATAAGAAAAGTTACCCAGAGTTACATCATCCATTAAACTCCTTACAGTAGTTAAGACTGTGTGTGTGCACTCTGTCTGAATAATGCATGTACTTTGTAAGACTAATGTTTTGTGCGCTTTGCCAGATTAAAGGTGCAGTATGCGGTTTGGCTCAGAAGCACTTTTTGTTATATTTTTTGTAATTCTCATTACATCCCGACAGCAATCAATAAATAAGGTGCTCTGACACTAAAATGAAATAAATCTGCCATCTGTGGAAGTCGCAGAATAAGTGCGTCCAATCATTTTGAGTTGCCAACTTGAATTGATTGGATGGCTTACCTGCCTGTCAACCTCCCAAGCAAGAGTCATTGGTTTTTTTTCCAGTTTGGAGGAGGGGCTTTGGAGGGAGGCCTGAAGGGAGGGGCGGGGATTTCGTCGGCAAGAAATCACAAACCGCATAACGAGACAAGAAATCACAAACCGCATACTGCACCTTTAAGCCGTGGCAGATTAATGCATGTTTATTTGGTCAGAATGTGTGCATCCTGAGAGGTAATGCTGCTGTTCTGGAATGCTAATGCTACTTTTCTCTCTCATGTAGCGTGCGTGGCTTGTGTATGCGTGTGCTTCTACACGGGCTTGGGCTGCAGTTTGTTCTTCTTGGGTTGGAAGAAGTTCTCCACGATGGCGTCCACCAGCTCGTCTAGCTCCTTCTGCAGCTGCTTCACATCACTGAGAGAGAAAGGCATAGAGAGTGAGTGAGTGAGTGAGTGAGTGAGTGAGTGAGTGAGTGAGTGAGTGAGTGAGTGAGTGAGTGATAGGGCTGTATATCATCTTGGATTTCACGATACGATACGTATCACGATACACAGGTCACGATTCGATACGTATCACGATACAGAGGTCACGATACAATACGATACGATACATATTGCGATACACACATCATTTACTGAAAGATTTTAAGTGTTAAAGACTGAAAACTGAATGGCTCAAATGCACTATATAGATAACTCAAACTCAATGACTGGACAGAGAGCTAGCTAATAAATATTTTACATTTGATATCCATGCTTTTTAAACTGTCAACATTGTAGTATTTATGGTTTTTCAAAATTATTTATATGTATGCTTTTTTAACTTAATATTGTAGAATATGCTTTTTAAACTGGATTTAAAAATTTAAATAAAAAAATAAAAATAAAAAAAATAAAAAAAATAAAAAAAAATTACAGCGCCCGGCTGTATCGATACTCCGGGCTGAAAGATCGATACAGTATTGCGAGACTACGTACCGCGATGCATCGTTGTATCGATACAATCCTACAGCCCTAGTGAGTGAGTGAGTGAGTGAGTGAGTGAGTGAGTGTGAGTGAGTGAGTGAGTGAGTGAGTGAGTGAGTGAGTGAGTGAGTGAGTGAGTGAGTGAGTGAGTGTGAGTGAGTGAGTGAGTGAGTGTGTGTGTGCTAATTGGCTTGCTTGTTGTATACCTGCAAGGGGTGTGTGAGTGTGTGTTTTATGTGTGTGTATACTGAGCGCGTGTGTGTGTGTGTGTACCTGTTGCCGGGGGCGGCGCACAGCTCGGTGTAGTACTTGATCTTGGGCTCGGTGCCGCTGGTCCTCATGGTGGCCACGCCCCCGTTGGCGAAGGAGAAGGTGATCATCTGACTGCTGCTGGAGGTGGGAAGGACCTGGGGGGAGGGGTCAAATAGATGTTGGGAACAGTGTGTGTGTGTGTGTGTGTGTGTGTGTGAGAGTGTGACACACAGTGGCCCAGTACTGTACAGTATGTGTCTGTGGGTGTTTATCTGGATAAATCTGTGTGTGTGTGTGTGTGTGTGTCCTCACAGCCTTGTTGTGGGGCTGGCTGCTGTCGTGGCCGGTGGTCAGGTCTCGCACCGCCGTCACGGCGAAGCCGCCGCACTCGGCGGGGTACACCCCCTTCTGGTCGCCGTAGTTACGCAGCCGGTCGAAGAGCGCCCGGATCACTTCCTGGTCGTGGCAGATGAAGTAGGAGTTCTTAGTGATGTGGTAGCCATACCTGGAGGAGAGACACAGGAGGGGGAGGGGGAGAGAGAGAGAGAGAGAGAGAGAGAGGGGGGTTGGAGGGAAGGAGAGGGGAGGGCAGAAAGAGAAGAGGGGAGTGGAGACAAAAGAAAGAATTGAATCGTCCCGTTATGTTAGGGGTAACGTGTGGCCGGTCATTATTGGAAAAATAAGACTGCTTCAGTGCGTTACGAAAACCCCCCCAAGTATTGGTCAGATGAGTCATCCTTCACCAGATTCTCCACAAGGGGGCGAGTGCATGTGCCCAAAGGGAAACGTATTGGACGCATGCA
>NC_140253.1:4438865-4446365 GCF_949987555.1 Borostomias antarcticus
CTTGACACCAGACAAACAGACAGGACTACCCCCCCCCCCCACCCCTCCGCCATCATGTAACAAACTGGGATGGAGGTTGAATCTCATTCTGGGTGATTTTCCCTCTTGCATTTTTCAATGATCTGAACCCTGAGTGAGTGAGTGAGTGAGTGAGTGAGTGAGTGAGTGAGTGAGTGAATGAATGAATGATCGATTCATGGTGAATTTTGACATCCGAGGGTCAGGTGATGGCGAGGCGGTTTGCCTCATGGGAGATCACACGTGAGAAGGGGGGGGGGGGGTTTGGGACGTACCACGAAGGGGGTGGGCGTGATGCCAGAGAAGAGGTGGACGGGCACCCCTCGGCCGGTGAAGACGGCGGCGGCCAGGCCTGCAAAGCGCTCGCTGCTGCCCCCGCTGGCCGGGTGCGCCCGGGCGTCGTGGCCGATCACCACGCCGCGCTCCTTCAGATCCCCGAAACACTGCTCCAGGTAACAACACAACCCCTGCGGGGTCGGAGGGAGGGATAGAGTGAGGGAGAGAGAGAGAGAGAGAGAGAGAGGGAGAGACAATGAAGAAGAGACAGACAGGACACTTACTAAAAGCACAACCCTGTTTAGTCACCGGGATGGTAGCCACAGCTCTCCATGTACCACAGGAGTGGGGTAATCTCTCACAGTGGAGCTTGTGTGTACAGTATGTGTGTGTGCGAGCATGTGACCCACCTGCGTGGTCTGGATGATGGTGAGGTCGTTCATGTGGGCGGTCCCGGGCCCCATGGCCGCTCGGAGCCCGGCGGTGCCGAACTCCATCCTGGAGGAGAAGCACTTCTGGAGCTCCTCCACGGCCCCCTCCTTCAACAAGCTCTGCACCAGGGCCACCGTCCGGGGGTTCTGGGAGACAGACACACACAGCAGGGGGCAGACACTGAAGATATCTGGTACCTTGTACAGACTCAGTTGAGAGGGTATATTGTAAGTTGAACCATGTGAGGCTTGACTATAGGGTTATCGCCGCTGATATTCTGGCTAGCCCCCTATAACGCGTTTATCTTTAAAGGGGCCTAATTGATTTGATTTTCTTTTTCAATTCCGCTTGATTAGCGGCGTCCCATTTCCGCTTAGCGACGGGAATGCACGTTCATGCTTCTGTCAGATGGCTGCACGTTACTCTCGTTAGATAACTACAGTCACACCCCCGTTACAAATCCCGTGGGTGATCGAGATTTAGCTGGATTCCTCCCAAAGGGTCCCTCCAGATGCTGTATAGAGGATCGACTAGCTAGCAATGTCAATGTCATTTTATTTATAGCACCATTCATACAAATGAATGTAGCACATCGTGGTTTTATGGAAAGCACTAGCAGTATCCCTTTACCTGAGATTTAACAGGCTTGCAATTAAGAGTTGTAGTTCAACTAGCTAACTATTATTAGTGTCAGAAAAACTTTAGAGTAAAAAAGACAAGTGTTGTACCGATTACGTGTGGGTGCACTGCAGTCTTTGATCCAGTGATCGTGACATTGTATCTGTTACTGCTCTTCCCTTTTTTTCTGATGCAAGCAAGCAGGGTCTTGCGGTTAAATAATAGCTAGCTATTCCTTCAGACCTGTTCATCCTGTACACAAGTACACACAGAAGTATGTGTACACATGTATATACATACACACACACACACGTCAAAACAAGTATTATGACTGATAATGCTGGTTATTCAAATTCCTTGCCTAGAATTAGATAGCTAGATAATGACTTGTTGGCAAAGGGGTGAATGGACAACAGTAGTTTCTGGAACACCAAAGCTTTGTTCACAGCAAGACAACATTGTCGTCACCGCAGTGACCCCCCTGTTGTCATCTGAACACGCAGATCCGGCTTTGGTATAAATGATGAAACCATACAGCTATCGTTACGTAGTTAGACACTCACCTTATCGTATTCCAACCATTGCTTGATGGCATGGTCCAACTTGATGTCACCGGTGGTTGATAAACAATCCTCCATAGTTTCCCTCTATCGTTGAAAGCAGTATCACCAAAAACGTGGATTTGTGAAAGGACCCGAAAACCACTTCCTAGTGAGGGGCGGGGCACTACGCCTGGGGGCGGAGCTACAGTCGGTTGTACAAGCGTCACGAGTATGACGACGCGTGACCAAAAACGTGCAGCACGCAGCCGCAGCCCACTCGTCTCTGGTAATGAGCGCATCATGTAGGCTACCAGACATGTAACGGCTGTCATACTAACTTCAATCATTTCATAGTGAGTGACGTTAAAAAACTTAAATAAATAAAATAAAAGGCTGAGACCACCCAACACATCTTTTTCACATTTAGCCTAAACATAACATTGAAAAATTAAAGAAACTATAAGCAATAAAACTTTATTAGGTTCATGGAGAGAATGAGACTCATTGTTAGTATCATGACTGGGCCCATTCCCATCCTCAGCCCCAACACAAGAATGTGTATTACAACAGTATGATTTGACACTTAACTGACTTGATGATGATGACCAGTAAAGCACAAGGTTGGAAGTTAATGCTTATGGTCATGTTTGGTGCAGATGTATAGACACTGTGCAGACAGAGGTCAAATAGGCTTCTCACATACGCACACTTTCTTGACATTACTCTGTACAATAATACCACCAGAACTGAGATAAAACTAATTTAAACCACATAATACACTCAATAAATATATATAGGCTATATACAAATTGAGTGTCATACACAGATTGATGTGTTGTTGTTGATCTTGTTTTTTCTTGTTCTTCATTATCATTCGTCGTCATCATCATCATCATCATCAATTTATCATCTTCTGGTACTTACAACTGGCTTTTTCGAACCAATCTTAAAATTTAAAAGCGAGAGTCACAATCCACAGTGAAAGCAGCTGTAAAGTCTGAGAATTCTGCGACAATAGCTTGACAGGCTATGAACCGCCTTGAACAGTCACCTTGAACCTGATTTTGTTCTGTATAGGCTCTGTGCACCAGCTTCACTACTTCCTGAAAGTCACTCAGTGATTAATCAGGTGTGCACTGGGTCTGCCGCACACCTGATTAATCACTTAATCCAATCATATAGGACAGGAAATAAAGATGCCAAGTGACTTTCAGGAAGTAGTGGAGCTGGTGCACAGAGCCGATTGAGTGAACTGAGGTTGAACAGAATGAAACCTCTTGAGTTGATTCTGAGATGGGGCGTGTCAGTAAGCAGAGATGTAGTTCTTGCAGTGGCCACTAGGTGGGGCTGTAAGGTTTTGTTTTGTTTTAGTTTTGTGTGCCTGGTAGACTCTCCCCAACTGATTCACACTCTCACAAGGCAGCGCAAGTATACATAGTCTCACACCATTTTCTCTCTCTCTCTCTCTCTCTCTCTCTCACACCTCTCTCTCTCTCACACAGGAGGAGATCCCTTGCTTCTCTGCCCCCCTCTCTCTGACCTCTCCCCGCCCCCCCCCCCCCCCCTCTCTCTCTCTCTGCGCCTGCTGCTGCTATCTCTTGCGTTTCCTCTGTTTGATGATGAACAGGTTCTCGTCAGTGGGGTACATCTCGTTGGCGGCCTTCCTGTCTCTCCCCCTGGCTCTCCTCTTCTTCCTCCTCTTGGCCTCGCCAGCGTTCCCCGCCCCAAACAGCCTCTCCGGGGGCCCTGAGGAGGTGGGGGCCGTTGAGGAGTGGGGGCCGCCGGGAACCAAATCTTTCTTCTTTTTGTTATTCTTTAGATTTTTCTTTTTCTCGCTCCCACCTCGAGGGAAGTCACAAGCCTCGTCCAGATCCAGTATTTTCACTCTGGGACTTGCCTTGGGCGTTTTCGCAGCAGCCATTTTGACTTTGGGAACTTTTTGTTTTTTCCCCTTCTGTTTGTCGGCCATCTTGGTTTTGGGTGTCCACGTCTTGGCCTGGCCAGGTTTTCTGTGGGCAAGAGTGGGGAAGGGTTCGGGTGTGCGGCTGAAGTTAGGGATGCGCACCGGTTTGTGGTTTTGGTGAGGACTGCTGTCGGATTTAGGGGTGTGGTAACTGCTGTGATTGGTTTTCTGTTTCTTCTTGGGGGGTCTGTGTGGCGTCGCCGGTGCCTGGGAGTTTGTGGGAAACAGTCCCGCCTCCTTCAGCTCTGTAAGAGAAAGGGAGAGAATGAATCATTCATCAATAGTCGACATACCTTACCTGTCTCCTGTGTGTGTGTGTGTGTGTGTGTGTGTGTGTGTGTGTGCGTGACAAACCTTTGACCCTATACTGCAGTCGTTGGTCTCTGCGTTTCATGTCCTCCTTGGTGTCGTAGTGGTTGATGTAGGTGGTGCTGGGATACGTGCCGTTAAACATCCTCCTCTGAGAACAATCCTAACACACACACACACACACACACACACACACACACACACAGACAACAGGATCTTGAGTGAAATATATTGTCTCATCATGACCAAAGGCTTTTTCGGGGAGATGGGTTGCTTTAACAGTGTGGCTGTAGGGGTGGGCGGGGGGGGGGGGGGGGGGTACTCACGTGGTTGTAGTGTCCCTTCCTGGAGCAGTTGGAGCAGTAGGGGGGGGTCTTGCCCTGGTCCTCCTCAGCCAGCTTCTTAGGGGGACCTGGCTTAGTCTGGGGGTGGGTAGAGAATCAGGGGAGATAGAGGGAGGGAGGGGAGAGTAAGAGAGAGAGAGAGATGGAGGGAGAGGAGGAGAGAGAGAGATGGAGGGAGAGGAAAGAGAGAGAGAGGGGGGGGGGGGGGGGACAAGAAAAGGCTCAAAAAGTGTTGTTGTTCTTTTAGAATGGGGAATCAAGTCCAATAACTGCCCCTAGAATCACTCCATCCTAGTGTAGACATCCAGCCGCTGTGTGTGAGTGTGAGTGTGTGTGTGTGTGTGTGTGTATGTGTGCATTATTGATATCGCACCTTGTGTATTGTGTGTGAGTGGGAATATATGTGTGTGTGATGATTATGCTTGGTATAGTAATGACCCTATATGATAGTGTGTGTATGTGTGTGTGTGTGTGTGTGTGTTGGACAGAGGGTCCCATCCCCTATGGGCCACTGTGCTGAAAGCCTTCCACGCCTGACTACTCACTGCAAATATATACTGATAAAGATGGATATAGAGTGAGAGAGAGAGAGGGAGAAAGAGAGACATGGAGAGAGAGAGAGAGAGGAGACTGAGGCCGGCACAGTGCATTTACTGCTAATGCTCGAGACACACGCTCACGCACACACGCACACACACACACACACACACACTCATAAGGTGCCCCCCTCTCCGTCCACTCCTCTCTTTCTCATTACTCCTCCCTCTCTCCCCGATTCTACGATTACAAATCATTTCCTCCAGGCGCCATTTCTTAAACATAGCTCAGCTCACCTCTCCTCCCTCCCTCTAGTCAACCCCCCCCCCCCCCACCTCCCTCCCTCCCTCTCTCTCTCTCTCTCTTTTCCGCTCGAGTAGTTTTGCGGCAGAAAGGATGAATGCTATTAGGGCGTCTCGTCATTATCGGGTCAGAGCGGCCGGCCGGCCCGCATCTCCATCACAAAGACCAGGAGATCACACACACACACGCACACGCACACACATGCACACGCACACACACACGCACACGCACACGCACACGCACACGCACACGCACACACACATGCACGCACACACCCAGCCTCGGGAGATCACAGTCCCTGTCTGATGCCGCCCCCCCCCCTCCTCCCGCAAACTTCGACCCACACACCCTTCCATTCATCTCTCATGTAAATTGGCTGTAGGTCTCTCTCTCTCTCTCTCTCTCTCTCTCTCTCTCTCTCTCTCTCTCTCTCTCTCTGACCTTGGCTCCTCTTATCTCTGTATATGCTCTGATCCAGCACTGAGGGAGAATGAGGGGAGAAAAAAAAATGAAATCACCTCTTAGGACCCGTCAACCTGCGCTACGTGTGTGTGTGTGTGTGTGTGTGTGTGTGTGTGTGTGTGTGTGTGTGTGTGTGTGTGTGTGTGTGTGTGTGTGTGTGAGAAAGAGGGAGAATGTGTGAGAGTACGTGTGTGTATGCGTGTGGGCGTGTCCGTCACAGACAATATTAATTAAGCGGATAAACTCCCCTGCTCTCTTTCTCTCCCCCCTCTACCCCCCGTCTCTCTCTTTATCGGGGGCATCAGACTAGCTAATACGGGTGAGGGGAGCTGATATGGGCTGAGGGGGTAGAGAGGTGAGGGGTAGGGAGGTGGAGGAGAGGGGTAGGGAGGTGGAGGAGGTGAGGGGTAGGGAGGTGGAGGAGAGGGGTAGGGAGGTGGAGGAGAGGGGTAGGGAGGTGGAGGAGAGGGGTAGGGAGGTGGAGGAGGTGAGGGGTAGGGAGGTGGAGGAGAGGGGTAGGGAGGTGGAGGTGAGGGGTAGGGAGGTGGAGGAGAGGGGTAGGGAGGTGGAGGATAGGGGGTAGGGAGGTGGAGGAGAGGGGTAGGGAGGTGGAGGAGGTGAGGGGTAGGGAGGTGGAGGAGAGGGGTAGGGAGGTGGAGGAGGTGAGGAATAGGGGGGTGGAGGAGAGGAGTAGGGAGGTGGAGGTGAGGGGTAGGGGGGTGGAGGAGAAGGGTAGGGAGGTGGAGGTGAGGGGTAGGGAGGTGGAGGAGAAGGAGGTGAAGGTGAGGGGTAGGGAGGTGGAGGAGAGGGGAAGGGAAGGGAGGAGGAGAGGAAGGTGGAGGAGAGGAGTATGAAGGAGGTGAGGGGTAGGGAGGTGAAGGAGAGGGGTGTGGGGGTAGGGGTGAGGGATAGGGTTGGGTATCGAGAACCGGTTTCAATTTGGAGCCGGTTCTAAATTTCCAAGAACCGTGGATTCGATAAAACATATGCATTTAGAATCCATGTTTCGGTTCCTGCGCTCACGAGTTAACTTGCTTTTATTAAATTTTCTTCCGATTCTCGACCCCCAACTCGAGTCATTTTACAGGAAAGTGACACTAACGTTACGTCATTTGTTACACGCGGTAGTCGAGCACATAAGAGGAGCCCTCACCATGGCTGACCGCAGTAAACGCTCCAAAGTGTGGCTGAGCTTTACAAGAAAAGATACGGATACAGCAAAATGCTACACATTACATTAGTCATTTAGCAGACGCTTTTATCCAAAGCGACTAACAATAACTGCATTTAACGTAGGAAAAGCCAATGTACTACTACTTGCCAGAACTCACAAGTGCATCTTCTTTCTAAAACAAGTGACTAAGAGCATAATCTCGTGCTGAAGGCAAAGTACAAGAATAGCAGTCTAAAGTACAGTGCAATACAATACAATACAATACAATACAATACAATAAAATACACCTGCAGTAAACTTATCTCTTGCAAGGGAGGAAGCACATCCAACCTGGCGAAGCATTTACTCACACAACACGGGGTGAATATCAAAGAATGCACCGTGTGTGATGTGTTGAGGTCTCCCTCTCCCAGCCGACACGCCCCAGATAGATCAGCTAGCAGCAGCAGTAGCGCCACGGTGCTCAGGTAGGCAACGTTAGGCTACAAAACACCAATGAGTTGAGGTGACCTGACATTCGCC
>NC_140253.1:4448865-4451365 GCF_949987555.1 Borostomias antarcticus
ACACACACACGCACGCGCGCGCAAACACACACACACACACACACACACTGTGATGACTGGGCTAAAACTGCTGTGAGAAGAGAGAAAGTGTTAAAGAGGTTTTTATAGAAGCGCTGTTTGAATGAAATACTGTACATGGTAAAAGGAGGAGTGGACTGGGGAGGAGAGGAGGAGAGGAGGAGGGGAGGAGAGGAGGAGAGCAGGAGAAGAGGAGAGGAGGAGGAGGGGAGGAGAAGAGGAGGAGGGGAGGAGGAAAGGAGGGGAGGAAAGGAGGAGAGGGACAAAGAGTGAAAGAGAGGAAGGTCAGTTCTCTAACCAAGATTCTAGGAGCTCAGCAGAAAGCACATAGAGAAAAGAAGTACAGTGACATTTGTGAACAGAGCGCGCGCACACACACACACACACACACACACACACACACACACACACACACACACACACACACACACACACACACACACACACAGAATGTTCGATGTCACAAAGCAGAATCTGTACAAGAATCCCTCTCCAGAGCATCCGAGGATACCTCAGGCTGTGGTGCTCGCTCTGACCAGAGAGGGGCGCTCTAACACCATGCACAGAACACTGACAGAGAGAGAGAGAGAGAGGCAGAGGAGACAGAGAGGCAGACATACAGAGGGAGAGAGAGAGTGTGTGAGAGAGAGAGACAGAGAGGGTGCTATTTGACAGAGACAGACAGACAGAGAAATAGAGAGCTAGAGGAGAGAGAGAGGGTGCTATTTGACAGACAGACAGACAGACAGACAGAGAAAGAGAGAGCTAGAGGAGAGAGAGAGGGTGCTATTTGGGGTCAGGTTAGAGTTGAGGCTAATGGATGATTATCGAATGCTAAACGAGACAGAAGAGCACTACAACGTCTGGAGAAACATTCCATTTCTATGAACATTATTTTGGGGGTGTAATTCCTTCAGTGTATTCATTTGTTATTTCACTCTGTTCATATGGACAAATCTGAAATTGAGAAGACGCCGGGTGTTTCTTAGTGACACAGTTTTGTGTTTTCTATTTTAGCGACAACCGTCAAAAAAGGGGAATTTGACTAAAGCACGATATGATAAGATACAATATACTTTATGGTTCCCCGTAGAGAAATTTGTCTTGGACTCAGTGCTGCACATCTTTTTTTTAAATCCAACGAGAATAGTTATTATTAAGTTATTATTAAGTTATCATTTAAGAAATGTGAATTAGGACACAATCCGATACCCTTGCAGATGAACTAGTATTCATTGATCGGTTTTAAAACAGTACATTACATAACAGTGCATTAAAAAAAAACAGTGAAACCCAACATGTGTATTAGTCAGGTCTGGGACAGGCTCAGTGCTCATGTGCCTCGTGTGAATGAATCGCTTCCTACAGGCGCTGGAAGCTGACCTCAAATAACGGACGATAAAGCTTTCTGAATCTTCACAGGAGGTGTGTGTCAAGCTTTTGAATTTTCACCCTTTGTCCATTTAAATTCTACATGTAAGGCCTACCTTACAGTAGGTTTTAAATAGTTTACATTTGAGATATATAATTCGATACACTTGCAGATTAACCAAAATGCATTGATAGTTTACAAAACATACTGTACAGTACATCAATCCATGTACTTTACAGTAGGCTTAAAAAGTATATTACATTATTTGTGAAATATAAAGACAGGAAGAGAGACGGGAAGAGAGCAAAGTTGAATTCCAAATCGCGTACTTCCATACTATATAGTATGCCAAAATAGGTTCTAGTATGTCCCAATACATAGTATGCCACATGCAGTATGGCAAAAATACCAGGATGTCCTACTACATCCGGTCGTATCATGCAGTATGCAAGCCAGCAGGCTTTTCTGACTATTCTGACCCACAATCCTGTGCGCAGTGGAAATTACTGTAAGCCTCACGTGCGAGTTGGGACAGCTGTGGACGAATGTCGCTTTATGGACTGTGAAGAGAGACAGGGAGAGAGAGACAGGAAGAGAGAGACAGGAAGAGAGAGACAGGAAGAGAGAGACAGGATCAGAGAGAGACAGGAAGAGAGACAGGAAGAGAGACAGGATCAGAGAGAGACAGGATCAGAGAGAGACAGGATCAGAGAGAGGATCAGAGAGAGACAGGAAGAGAGACAGGAAGAGAGACAGGATCAGAGAGAGACAGGATCAGAGAGAGACAGGATCAGAGAGAGACAGGATCCGAGAGAGACAGGAAGAGAGACAGGATCAGAGAGAGACAGGAACAGAGAGAGACTGGAAGAGAGAGCAGGAACAGAGAGAAACAGGAAGAGAGAGAGACAGGAAGAGAGAGACAGGAAGAGAGAGCAGGAACAGAGAGAAACAGGAAGAGAGAGAGACAGGAAGAGAGAGACAGGAAGAGAGAGGGATAAGCATCTCAGGAAAGAGAAAAACAGCTTTATCTGAGTGTGGAGGAGACATGGGGTGACAGCACCCCTCTGTAAAGCCTGTAACCCCTCGGGATGGACACACACACACACACAC
>NC_140253.1:4456365-4463865 GCF_949987555.1 Borostomias antarcticus
ACTTTTTCAGCTCGATCCGGAAGGTAGAACGCTAGAGCCCGCCTACCATAATTTTTCCGTCCGGCAGATGGAAGATGATGCTGCAGCAGTGTTATTATTTAAATCACCAATATTTAAATTTCGCTTTGCGCCTGACGAGACTACTGGCTGCAGTGTAGAGAGCGACAAACAAGCTGCTAAAGCTATTGCTGATTATGGTGTTTTGTGCGCACAATACCACTTAGTGCGTCGTTATCAACTTGTTTGCTAACAAAGGCTAGAGCTACTAGTTAGCTGTTGATAACGAGATCAGCTGTTGCAACTGGAACGCTCACCTCGGGAGTGACCATTGCCAGTTCCCACTCACACCTTCCGAGACAAATGGAATGCACCATAACGTTATATTTCTCATTCGTGTGGATAGTTGAAGCGATGCATTCTGTAGGCTACCTCAATAGAGTCCGCTAAATTACCATGTTTAATGCTTTATGTATGCTATCTGTTAGTGTGAAGTGTGATGATTTCTGTACAGCCAAGATCGAACCCAGCATGGGCAAGTGAGCGTAAAGGCAATACTGCCAAGCAACACAGTGACACCTGTTATATAGACTGGTGTCTCAACTTGCATTTAAACGATAATGTAAACTTCAAGCATTCAAAGTAAACTCTAGACACTTTCAGGTGGATGAAAATAAAGTGTCTGCACATTAAAATGATTGACT
This sequence comes from Borostomias antarcticus, assembly GCF_949987555.1. NCBI lineage: Eukaryota > Metazoa > Chordata > Actinopteri > Stomiiformes > Stomiidae > Borostomias > Borostomias antarcticus. The sequence goes on from NC_140253.1 coordinate 4,457,067, forward strand.
TCATAGAAAACTATATCTCGCCTATAGACTATAGATTCAACATGTCATTGGCTGTATAACTCCCATCTCAAATGTACATCTTGTAAACTACTGTCTGCAGACTCTGAACCAGCCCACTCCTCCCTCCACTACTGCTCTGCTTGGCTGTTAATGAATGTGAATGGGAAGTCAAAACTAGCAACGTTTTGGAAATTGGAGAGGAAAGATGTCAAGCAGAAAGAGGAAACTACAGGTGGTGCTTCAGTAACCAATTCAAAAAGCCAGTAGGAGAACACAGCACATGAGAGGTGGTGGGGGAGGTGGGAGGAAAGGTAGAGGAAAGGTAGAGGGGGGGGGGGGGGGGGACGTGGAAGGGGGAGAGCAGTTGAGGGGGACAGGGGCGGAGGTGCAAGCCCCTCTAGTTTAAGGATAAAACGTAATTCTTTCAAGGAAGGATTAGTTTAGCTCCTGCTTCTCTCTCTAGTAAATCTCTCCCTCATTCAGTTTTGACAGGCAACAATGAGCAAACTTCCTGTTCACAAATTGTTTTGTTTCTCGAAATGTGTTTTTAATTACAGTTAACGCGGACGAGTTTACTTGCGTGACAACGTCACGACTCTCGTTTGAACTTTTCTCTTCCCCTCTGCTGGGTTCTCACATCACCCCATCCGTCTCTCTCCCTCCTTCTCTCTCTCCATCTCTCCCTCCTCACATCCCTCCACCCCTCTCTCTCTCTCCTTCTCTCTCTCCATCTCTCCCTCCTCACATCCCTCCACCCCTCTCTCTCTCCCTCCTTCTCTCTCTCCATCTCTCCCTCCTCACATCCCTCCACCCCTCTCTCTCTCCCTCCTCACATCCCTCCATCCATCTCTCTCTCCCTCCTTCTCTCTCTCCATCTCTCCCTCCTCACATCCCTCCACCCCTCTCTCTCTCCCTCCTTCTCTCTCTCCATCTCTCCCTCCTCACATCCCTCCACCCCTCTCTCTCTCCCTCCTCACATCCCTCCATCCCGATCCCTCACCCTTTCCTGGCTTCTCCCTCCCTGCTCTCTCTCTCCATCTTTCCCTCACTCCCTCGCTCCCTCTCTCTCTCTCTCCATTATTCCCTCGCTCCCTCTCTCTCTCTCTCTCTCCATCCTTCCCTCGCTCTCTCTCTCTCTCCATCCTTCCCTCGCTCTCTCTCTCTCTCCATCCTTCCCTCGCTCCCTCTCTCTCTCTCTCCATCCTTCCCTCGCTCCCTCTCTCTCTCTCTCCTTCCTTCCCTCGCTCCCTCTCTCTCTCTCCATCCTTCCCTCGCTCCCTCTCTCTCTCTCTCTCTCCATCCTTCCCTCTCTCTCTCTCCATCCTTCCCTTGCTCTCCCCTTCTCTCTCCCTCTCCCTCCAGACCAGCGGGGTAGTGGGTTGTTGTCGGGGGTGACAGGCGAGGCGAGCGACACACTCGCGCTCCGTCAACCGTCTGTCTTTAATGAGAGACAGGGAGAGACCCGGGGGAGAGACCTGACACACACACACACACACGCACCACACCATATACACACACATCACATCACACCACATACACACACACACCACACCATCATTTCACTCCCTAACACACGCACACACCGACAAAATAGTTGTTATAAATAGTTGAGTTCACCATTTTAGAAGAGCGTAGAGAAAGAAAGAAAGAAAGAAAGAAAGAAAGAAAGAAAGAAAGAAAGAAAGAAAATCAGTGGAGAGAGAAGAGAAAAAAGAGCATGTGTGTGTGTGTGTGGTATGGTGTGTGTGTGTGTGTGTGGTGTGGTGTGTGTGTGTGTATGGTACGGTACGATGTGTGTGTGTGTGTGTGTATGGTACGGTACGGTGTGTGTGTGTCCTAGTCTCCCCTTTCTCAGGTGTCCAGCTGGCTACGCATCCATTACACAGTACAGTAGATGACAGAGAGAGAGAGAGAGAGAGAGAGAGAGAGAGAGAGAGATGGAGAGAGAGAGAGAGAGAGAGAGAGATGGAGAGAGAGAGAGGCTGGCGAACAAGAGAAAGAGAAACGGTGGATAAAGAAATACAGAGTGTGTGGGTGGAGGACACACACACACACACACACACGCACGCACGCAGCTGGAAGATGCAGCATGGCAGAGACATAACTAAGCTGTAATTGATGAACTGTATCAATTACTATGAACAGCAGCGTAGTCTAACCCTGGGTCATTCAGTCACTAAACTAAGTAGAGGAAGAGAGAGAGAGAGAGAGAATGAGAGGGGAGAGAGAAAGAGGGAAAGAGAGGGGGAGATAGGTGAGGGGGGGGGGTAGGAAGAGGTGAGAGGTGATGTAATCTCTTTCTAAGTTGTGTCAGAGCACCACGCCGTGTTTGTGCGTGCGTGAGAGAGTGCAGCCTGAACAAAACTCCTGGTCTACAGAGACACACCTCCTCCTCCTCCTACAGAGAAAAAGGCTCCGCCCCCCCACTAACCACCTCCACTCTCCCCAGCCAACCAGAGCGCGCGGATCCCGGATCGGCCGTCTGAAGACCATCAAGTAGGGTGTGTGTGCGTGCGTGTGTGTGTGTGTGCGGGGTCGTACTCACGTCGTGGAAGTGTCCGGTCATGGCGCAGCGATGGCAGTGCTTGTGCCAGTAGAAGCGGTCGCTGCAGGCCTCGTACAGGTGGCCGGGGAGGCCGCAGTTGCTGCAGTGCCTGCTGGGACAGTCCCTCTGGAAGTGGCCCGGCTCCCCGCACAGCACGCAGCACGGCTCCTTCTGCGCACGCGCACGCACGCACACACACGCACACACACACGCACACGCACACACGCGCACACACACACACACACACACACACACACACACACACACACAGGTAAGCATGCACAAACAGGTGCACACAAACATTCAAGCAGAGGGAGAAGAGAAAGGCAAACATCTAAACGTTTGTGTCTGAGCTTACGGTATATATTCTGTGTACTGTATGCGTACGTGTGTGTGTGTGCGTGCATGTGAGTGTGTGTGGTATGTGTGTGTGTGTGTGCGGTACGTGTGTGTGTCTGTGTGCATGCGTGTGTGTGTGCATATGCGTGTGTGGTATGTGTGTGTGTGTGGCATGTGTGTGTGTATGTGTGGTATGTGTGTGTGGGGGGTGGGGGGGTATGTGTGTATGTGGTATGCGTGTGTGTGGTATGTGTGTGTGTGTGTGTGTGTGTGGTATGTGTCTGTGTGGGTGGGTGGTATGTGTGTGTGTGGTATGCGTGAGTGTGTGTGGTATGTGTGTGTGTGTGCGTGTGTGTGTGTGTGTGTGTGTGTGTGGTATGCAAGTGTGTGTGTGTGATATGTGTATGTGTGTGTGGTATGTGTGTGTGTGTATGTGTGTGTGTGGTATGTGTGTGTGTGGTATGTGTGTGTGTGTCTGTGTGTGTGGTATGCGTGTGTGTGTGTGTGGTATGTGTGTGTGTGTGTGTGGTATGTGTGTGTGTGTGGTATGTGTGTGTATCTATGTGTGTGGTATGCGTGTGTGTGTCTATGTGTGTGGTATGCGTGTGTGTGTCTATGTTTGTGGTATGCGTGTGTGTCTATGTGTGTGGTATGCGTGTGTGTCTATGTGTGTGGTATGCATGTGTGTGTGTGTGTGTGTGTGTCTACCCTGGGTGTGGGGCAGTTCATGGAGAGGTGTCCAGTCTTGCTGCAGCTGCGGCAGGTGACGCTCTTGTCTGTGTAGTAGCGCTTGGGGGCCCGGCGGACCCACGGCTGGCTCTTGGCCCTGTTATTGATCTGGGCCTGGAACACACACACAGAAGTAATGCAGAGTTACACAATCATAGACACACACACACTAGGGGTGGTGAAAAAAATGTATAATCGAATCGAATATCGAGTCGTCGATAATCGATTTGAAATTGAATCGAATCGTGAGATCACTACCGATTCCCACCCCTAACACACACGCACACACACACACTCTGAAGTAGCTTACCTCTCTGTCCCGGTCTGACACATTCCAGACAGCATTTTCACCATAACTCTCTGAAAAGAAAAAGAATCATTGTTTGTTTTTATAAAACTTAAGAGGACAGGAAGTAAGCCTCTATTGAATGACCTAATGCTCATTTTCACTCTGTTCCTTTAAATGTCTGTTTAAACCAGGCCCCCAGGATTCGAAATCTAAAGTGAAGCCCTATTGAACCGCGCCATCTTGGCAAATTTTTGTCGTTTGACGTATGTCCGGTGCCTTTTGTACTTGCGCAGTTGTGCTTTTCTGGCCTACTTGCGCGTCCACGAACAGGTTCACGTTCATGTGAAATGTAGACGCACGTTCCCGGCTCTCCCCGCTTTGATTTAGCAATGAAAACCGGCTTGCATATTAACCTGTTTTTATCAAATATATCCATTGGAGACATTATTTTTTTTATCCGGGCATCTTAGTTTTAACAGGTTAATTATAGCTGAGCATGTTTTTTTGCTAGTAGATGGTATTCATTACGTTCGCGATAACGCAATTGCAGCCAGGCTAAATTCCTCCAGGGAGCCAGTGACAGGCGAGTTGAAGAGCTTCACTCCCCGCCAGCAGGAGCTTTGGCCGCGGCTACCGCATCTCGGATAACCCGCTGAGTTCCTGGCTGCTATTTCACACTCGCCCTTGATCAATCCCAATATCGATCCATGGTAATAATGAATCAATCTTTCAGATCGGCAGGTCTGCATGCATTTTACAACATCATTGTTAGCTTTATTAACATAACCATAGCCTACACTTATCTCTCTAACCTTAGGCTATCCATCTTACACCAGTCGGCCATTCGATATAGAAGCTAGAAGCGGTCAAACACCCAAACTTAACCATCTAGGCTAATTATTGTGGATTGTTGAATGGCAGTGTATCGTTTCATCTTTATGTCTACATCAACTCCTTTCCATCGTATGTGAATAAATTCCTGTTATTCTAAAAAATATCCCGTTTCTGTCCATTTCTGGAAAAGGCTAATAATTGCTGTCAAATGATCACTCCAGTTTATCACCGTATCCCACTACCATTTCAACCATGCACAGGATGTTGTGGTCATTTTCATTACCAATTGATTAGCCTAGTCAGTTTGTTGTATGTATTAAGCCCTTTTTGAGCGTTGTGCGTTGACTACTCTCCTTTTTTGTGGTCATTTTCATTAACACATTTGATTAGGGCTTAATACATACAACAACCTGACTAGGCTAATCAATTGTTAATTGGGCTTCACTTGTGATAGCGGTCAGTGAATGGAGTGGCTGCATCCAGTTCTATTAATACATCCATGGTTTAAACGTTCCTTAATGTGTAGCTGTGATGTCATTTGAGCAAAAGGAAGAACTTTTACACCGACTCCAAACGTGCCCCTGTGAGACACACACACACACACACACGCACGCACGCACACACCAAACTGACAGCAATCTCCCACGCAGTGTCAGTGTAGCACATCTGTACGAGAGGACCGCAAACTGAGCCCTGAGGGACACTAGTTCTCTCCACACACACACACACACACACACACACACACACACACACACACACACACAATGACACATACAGTACACAGATAAAATGCAAGCACACACAACGTACAGAGGGAGATATAGGTGCACAACAGAAGACAAGGCACATGCGCACGCACACACACGCACAAACACACACACACACACACACACACACACACACACACACACACACACAGGCCTAGTGCAGCAACCCCCATGATTAGCTGCTTGACTGTCTTTAGCCTTTCGACAAACACAAACACACAGCCTTGAGCCCTGTTCAAATATCACCCTAACCTTACTGTAGCCATCTCTCCCTCTACTTCCTTGCCCTCCCTCCCTCCCTCCCTCATCCCCTGCTCTCCTGTGTCTGTTTTGTTCCAGTGGAGGTCAACACCTCTTGTTGTCTGTCTAGCAGATTAACATGGCGTCTGTTTAAACTGCTCCTCCACACTGCGACCTGAATGCCCTCCGAAACTCTCACTCTCACTCACACACACACACACACACACACACACACACACACACACGACGGCCAATTATAACCATTGCGAACCCCCGCAGAAAAAATTATCCCCTGATAAAACGACTCCAATCCTGTCCCACTGAAACCGGTCAACACCCGTCGCTGTAGAGACTGCTCCCCCTACAGGCCGGTCGTGGAAGGACAGGCAGCCTGACAGCCAGTCACCCGTCTTACAAGCAGGGAGTCCCGCTGCAGGTGTGAGGTCACTGACCCGGGCGTCGCCCGCTGTGATCTGACTGGGGGGCCTCGTCGGGAGGGCAGTGTGTGTGTGTGTGTGTATGCGGGGTGGGGGGGGCGAGGTTCAGCGTCAAACACAGCGACCCCAGTCAATGGGCGGTGTGAAAGAGGAGAAGGAGGAGCGTGTGTGTGTGTGTGTGTGTGTGTGTGTGTGCGTGTGTGTGTGTGTGTGACTTGGCGAAAGTCATTCCCAAAGCGTCTCCCGGGGGGACTCCTCAAATAAAGACCAGGAAGCTTTCCCTTAATCTGAGGACCCCTGACTGACACACACACACACGCACACACACACACACACACACACACACACACAGGGATAAAGGGTGAACCTCTTTGTCACGGCCGAGGAATCAAACACATGAGGGGTGGAGGAGAGGAGGGAGAGGAGGAGGACAGGAGGAGGAGGTGGAGATCAGTAGGAGGAGAGGTGAGGCAAAGGAGTAAGGCAGCAGGGTCTGTCTGAATGAATGAATGAATGAATGAATGAATGATTGATTGATTGATGAATGAGCGAACGAACGAACGAACGAACGAACGACGACGAAAAAACGCTCATGGCCCCTAGACCAACTGTCAGCAGA
>NC_140253.1:4466365-4472977 GCF_949987555.1 Borostomias antarcticus
TACACAACACCACAACAGACAAGTTACTACACAACACCACAACAGACAAGTTACTACACAACACCACAACAGACATGCTACTACACAACACCACAACAGACAAGTTACTACACAACACCACAACAGACATGCTACTACACAAAACCACAACAGACAGAAGTTAATACACAAGACCACAACATACACAAGTTACCACACGACACCACAACAGACACAAGCTACTACACAACAACACAACAACACAACATACACAAGTTACTACACAACACCACAACAGACATAAGTTACTTCACAATACTACAACAGACAAGTTGTACACAACACTACAACAGACAAGTTACCACACAATACCACAACACACAAATTACTACACAACACCACAAATGAGAACTTACTGCAGAACACAACAACATACAAGTTACTACACAAAACCACAACAGACAGAAGTTAATACACAAGACCACAACATACACAAGTTACCACACGACACCACAACAGACACAAGCTAATACACAACACAACATACACAAGTTACTACACAACACCACAACAGACATAAGTTACTTCACAATACTACAACAGACAAGTTGTACACAACACTACAACAGACAAGTTACCACACAATACCACAACACACAAGTTACTACACAACACCACAAATGAGAACTTACTGCAGAACACCACAACAGACACAAGTTACCACACAACACCACAACAGACAGAACCCTCCAGAATAGACTAGTCTCGTGATGCCCAACTTTGGAGATCTCTGCATCTTAAAGTCTGGAGACATCTAACAGCACCTAAAACCGACGCTACCAATCAGAGCCATTTCCTACATCTCCAAAAGCGTGAAGAACCCGCCTTACCGGAAATGATGACCTCCCCCTATCTTCGTCCTTAACTAGTGGAGAATCACATCAAAACAAAACATTCACTGCCTCATTATAAAAACATTTTTTTAATCTCTCAAATTGTTTCCACCCACTTTAGGCAACAAAACCTGGACGAATGTCTTCAGTCTCTAGTAGAGCGCAGCATTTAGAGACTGATTTGTGAGACAAGTTACCACTCAATGACACAAATTACCACACAACACCACAACAGACACACGTTACCACACAACACCACAACAGACAAGTTACAACACAACAGATAAGTTACAACACCACAACAGACAAGTTACAACACCACAACATATAAGTTACAACACAACAGATAAGTTACAACACCACAACAGATAAGTTACAACACAACACCACAATAGACAAGTTACTACACAACACCACAACAGACAAGTTACTACACAACACCACAACAGACAAGTTACAACACAACACCACAATAGACAAGTTACTACACAACACCACAACAGACAAGTTACTACACAACACCACAACAGACAAGTTACTACACAACACCACAACAGACAAGTTACTACACAACACCACAACAGACAAGTTACTACACAACACCACAACAGACAAGTTACAACACAACACCACAACAGACAAGTTACAACACAACACCACAACAGACAAGTCACAACACAACACCACAACAGACAAGTTACAACACAACACCACAACAGACAAGTTACTACACAACACCACAACAGACAAGTTACAACACCACAACAGACAAGTTACAACACAACACCACAACAGACAAGTTACTACACAACACCACAACAGACAAGTTACTACACAACACCACAACAGACAAGTTACTACACCACAACAGACAAGTTACTACACAACACCACAACAGACAAGTTACAACACCACAACAGACAAGTTACTACACAACACCACAACAGACAAGTTACTACACCACAACAGACAAGTTACAACACAACACCACAACAGACAAGTTACAACACAACACCCGAACAAGTACAGAAAGCTGCAGCTCGCATGGTGTTCTCTCATACAAGCTCCCTTCTCCGTTCTCTACACTGGCTCCCTGTAGCAGCTGTCAATGAAAAAGAGTAAATGTGCGCACGTCCGATCCTGTTTTTAGGCCAGGTGCTGGATCAATACAACTTTAAAGTTGCCTGATGAAGACCTGAGCGGTTGAAACGTTGTTTGCAGCCAATAAAAGAATACTGGGACCATTAATCCAGTGTGTGGATCTTTTCAACCTTCAAGTTCTCTCTGTAGCAGCTCACATCCAGTTTAAAACTCTGGTACTGGACTACAGGGCAATGAATGAACGGCTCCTTCCTACCTCCAGGCCATGGTCAAGCCCTACACGCCCTCCCGACCGCTACGCTCTGCTACCTCAGGGCCACTGGTTGCCCCGTCACTCCGAGGTCCTTGATGTTGATCTACACGGTCATGGCTCTTTCCTGTCCTGGCCCCGCAGTGGTGGAATGAACTGCCCACTGATGTTAAATGCCGTTTTTGTAAGCGGTTTTGAATAAAAGTGTCTGCTAAATGACTAATGAGATGTAAAGTTACCACACAGCGCCACAACAGACACAAGTTACCACACAACAGCACGACACACACCACATACTTACCTGTATCACACAACACCACAACAGACACAAGTGACAGCCAACAGTAACCAACAGTTAGTGAGTGAGTGAGTGAGTGAGTGAGTGAGTGAGTGAGTGAGTGAGTGAGTGAGTGTGAGTGAGTGAGTGAGCGAGTGAGTGAGTGAGTGAGCGAGTGAGGGAATGTGTGAGTGAGTGAGCGAGTGAGTGAGCGAGTGAATGAGTGAGCAATTGAGCGATAGCTCAGAATGAGAAATAGAGGAGGGGGATGTCAAGAGAGAAAGGGGGATAGAGAGGGAGAGAGAGAGAGGGTGAATAAGAGATGTTTTGCCATGCAGACAGGCCAGAGATCGATAGCTGTACAGGCCTATTATAGATTAGAGCAGCACATTGCATTTGGGTTCATTTCATGCTCCCCCTCTCTCTGTCCGATCCCCACTGATCTCTCTGTTACCCTCTGAGAGAGGGAGATGGGGGGATGACGGGAGAGACGGAAAGAGGGAGAAGAGGAGGGGAGGTGGACGGGAGGAGAGACAGAGAGAGAGAGAAGGAGAGGAAGGGATAGGAAGAGAGTGAGACGGCCAAGCCACCTCAATCACCCCCCTCAGTCACTCCGCCTCCGCCAACCGATGCCATCCTCTCTCTGCCCCCCCCCCCCTCCTCCCTCCTCATGTTGGCAGCTAGGGCAGGGCAGGTGGCCAGACCTGTCAATCAAAGCTCCGTCGCCACGCGGCAACGCCACAGAGACCAATTACCACTCAGCGGGGGCGCGGCCTGACAACCGCACGGCAACCGCATGGTCCAATCAGGGTACACTACCACAGGGACCAGAGGAGGCTAAAGACGGGGGTTGTGTGTGTGTGTGTGTGTGTGTGTGTGTGTGTGTGTGTGTGTACAGTATGTGTATAACTCCGACAGAGCATGTGTTTTTGTGATTTTATGCACAAGCTTTCATTTGTGTCTTCTTCACTATCCAGTAGTGAACCATTGTTTATCACTGAATATCTCTGTCTGGCTGCGTTACGAATCACATACTTATACTTTAACTACCAGTACGTACTACAGCTGCCCCTAGAAAGTATGTGCTTTGCAGACAGCATGCATTCAATTGTGACATACTACCATGTCATAACATTGCGGAAGGAAATTTCACCACATTCGTCGCTGTCCATAAAGTGACATTCGTCCACAGCTGGGATTCATCAAAACGCCTCTGGCGCGACTCGCACATGATATAATTTCCGCTGAGCACAGGATTGTGGGTCAGAATAGCCAGAAAAGTGTTCTGGCTTGCATATTGCAAAATATCACCGGATGTAGTAGGACATCCTGGTATTTTTGGCATACTGCATGTGGCATACTATGTATTGGGATATACATCATTTTTTGGCATACTACTGTATAAAGTATGGAAGTACGCGATTCGGAACGCAGCCTCTCTTTCTCTCTGTTGGCGTCATACAGCCTGTTCACTGTCAACGGTGAACTTGAGGACACGCATCTCAAAAATACATATAAAATACTTATAAATACTGGCAGTGACTGAGCCAAAGATGACATTGCAGTCCTGTCACAGTGGGCACGGCTATAATGGTGTAATACCCCTTTAAAATACATCGTCTGTATTTTGGTCAATTGGTTGTGTCCAATTTGAAATGTGACCAAATTGAAATGGTCAAATTGAAATGGTACCTGCGTGCGTGTGTGTGTGTGTGTGTGTGTGTGTGTGTGGGGGGGGGCTAATATGCACGGACCCTCGTCATTATTCTATTCTACCGTCTCTCTTTACTGAAACAACACACACACACAGACACACACACACACACACACAGACACACACACACACACACACACACACCGTGTTCATAGGACAGAGGGAGGGAGGGAGATAGAGAGAGAGAGAGAGGGGGGGAAAAATATATTTCAATAAAACCAGTGAGTTGCGACCTCAATTTCATTTTGATGAATTTCCTCCTGCGGGAGTCTACAGCGGGCCAGGAGGGGGTGGGGGGGGGGAGGAGGAGGAGGAGGAGGAGAAGAAGAGAGAGAGGGGCTGATAGAATTTTCACGATTGTTATTATTGTTATTATACAGAAGGAGGTGGTAGAAAGAAAGAGACAGAGAGAGAGAGACAGAGAGAGAGAGAGAGAGAGAGAGAGAGAGAGAGAGAGAGAGAGAGAGAGAGAGACAGAGAGAGACCGAGAGAGACAGAGAGAGAGAGAGAGAGACAGAGAGAGAGACAGAGAGAGAGAGACAGAGAGAGAGAGAGAGAGAGAGAGAGAGAGAGAGAGAGAGACAGAGAGAGAGACAGAGAGAGACAGAGAGGGAGAGAGAGGGAGAGAGAGACAGAGAGAGAGACAGAGAGAGACAGAGAGGGAGAGAGAGACAGAGAGAGAGACAGAGAGGGAGAGAGAGAGAGAGAGAGAGGAAGGAGATAAAAGGAGACGGTTTATCTGCGGTGTCCCGGGGAGCGGAGTCTAGGCCCGCGTTATCGGGGACGGCTGGAGTCTGGGAATGCCGGGAAGGAGGTTATTTTTCCGAGGAATCTCCAGCCCAGTAATTAAGATCCATTCAGCAGAGCCTGCTCACCAAATTAAAAATTTGTCATTAAGTGGAATTTACCATAATGCCTTTTTATCTGCTGGCGCTTTGTGTTGTGTGTGTGTTTGTTTGTGTATATATGTGTGTATATGTGTGTGTCTGTGTGTGTGTGGGTGTGTGCGCATGAGGGCTGGAAGGGGGAGGCCAGCTGTTGGGCCTTTGGGGTCGAGGTTCACCATGTTGACACACACACATGATTTGATGAAGGCAGGCCATATTAAATTGAAAAATATTAATAATCCTCCAAGCCACACAGCAATCATGCACGCACACACACACGCACGCACACACACACACACATGCGCGCCCACACACACACACACACACACACACACAGTCTTCCTTCAATACTTCAAATCCACAGCCATTGGGGTAATTAAATAATAGCGCTTATAAAAGTTTTAATTTAAATTTGGTATTTCATCCTCGTCCCACTGTACCCCCTGACTCCCCCGCCCACACACACACTCACTCACACTCACACACACACACACACACACACACACACACACACACACACACACACACACAAAGACTCGCCACATAATGAATGAGAAAATCAGCCCGCAAGATCAGACCAGGTCAGACCAGAGAGAGAGAGAGAGAGGAGAGAGAGAGGCCGAAAGAGACACAGAGAGAGAAAGAATGAGAGAGAGAAGAGAGAAAGAGAGACAAAGAAAGAGAGAGAGATTAAAGAACAATACATAGGAGTCTCTGTAGAGTTCCTGAAACAATGCAACGATGAGAGAGCTCTGGTCTTTAATTAAGCTGAGCAGGTGGGGGGTGGGGGGGGTCAGGTGGCTGAGGGACATGGAGGACCCTCCCCTCCACAGGTCTTCATCATTTCACCCCCCCTACACCCCCCCCCCCCCCACCGGACGCTAGGACGGGCCTCAGACCCAGCATGGGAGGGACCACAGGCTGCAAGCTAGGACGGAGGAGCACAGAGAGAGAGAGAGGGGATGAGGGCAGGACGGGTTAGGGATGACGGGAGGAGTGAAGGAGAGAGAGAGGGGGGGGTGGGTTGAAGGGAAGCCCCCGCGAAGCGAAACACTCCGGGAAGGTCCCGGCCGAACCCCCGCGGAGAGGCAGAGTCCTGGATAGACGGGGGGGGGGGGGGGTTGAGAGAGAGAGGGAGAGATGGACAGATGGCAGGGGTTCTGCCTGGCTGGGGGGGGGGGGGGGGGGGGGGAGGTGAAACACCAAAGTCTGTCTTCTCCAGAGACTTCTATACATCTATCCTCCTCAAGACATCCCCTCTCTCTCTCTCTCTTCCCCCTCCATTCCTTCTCTTCCCTCACACTCCGTCCATCTTTGTACTAAATCACGTGGAATTCTGTGACTTCTATACATCTATCCTCCTCAAGACATCCCCTCTCTCTCTCTCTCTCTCTCTCTCTCTCTCTTCCCCCTCCATTCCTTCTCTTCCCTCACACTCCGTCCATCTTTGTACTAAATCACATGGAATTCTGGGAGTTCAAACGGGTCGAGTAGCCGTGAAAAACCGCCCC
>NC_140253.1:4473177-4483177 GCF_949987555.1 Borostomias antarcticus
AGGTCAGACCAGAGAGAGAGAGAGAGAGGAGAGAGAGAGGCCGAAAGAGACACAGAGAGAGAAAGAATGAGAGAGAGAAGAGAGAAAGAGAGACAAAGAAAGAGAGAGAGATTAAAGAACAATACGTAGGAGTCTCTGTAGAGTTCCTGAAACAATGCAATGATGAGAGAGCGCTGGTCTTTAATTAAGCTGAGCAGGTGGGGGGGGGGCGGGTAGCTGAGGGACATGGAGGACCCTCCCCTCCACAGGTCTTCATCATTTCACCCCCCTACACCCCCCCCACGCCCCCCCCCACCGGACGCTAGGACGGGCCCAGCATGGGAGGGACCACAGGCTGCAAGCTAGGACAGAGGAGCACAGAGAGAGAGAGAGGGGATGAGGGCAGGACGGGTTAGGGATGACGGGAGGAGTGAAGGAGAGAGAGAGGGGGGGGGGGTTGAAGGGAAGCCCCCGCGAAGCGAAACACTCCGGGAAGGTCCCGGCCGAACCCCCGCGGAGAGGCAGAGTCCTGGATAGACGGGGGGGGGGGGGGGGGGGGTTGAGAGAGAGAGGGAGAGATGGACAGATGGCAGGGGTTCTGCCTGGCTGGGGGGGGGGGGGGGGGAGGTGAAACACCAAAGTCTGTCTTCTCCAGAGACTTCTATACATCTATCCTCCTCAAGACATCCCCTCTCTCTCTCTCTCTTCCCCCTCCATTCCTTCTCTTCCCTCACACTCCGTCCATCTTTGTACTAAATCACGTGGAATTCTGGGACTTCTATACATCTATCCTCCTCAAGACATCCCCTCTCTCTCTCTCTCTCTCTTCCCCCTCCATTCCTTCTCTTCCCTCACACTCCGTCCATCTTTGTACTAAATCACATGGAATTCTGGGAGTTCAAACGGGTCGAGTAGCCGTGAAAAACCGCCCCACAAAGCCTTTAAAAAAACGTGAATGTTGACAAATATATGACAGCTACGGTTATAAGGCACACGGTATTGCTGTCAAAAAAGCACCTGTGTGTGTGTGTGTGCGCGCGCGTGTGTGTGTTAAAAAGACAGTTGGGGGGTGGATGGCAGGATGGCAGGCTAGGAGAGAGATAGGGGGGTCTTATTTACTGTCGTTTAATTTGCTCTCCGCCCTCCATCCCTCTCTCCCCCTGACAGGTAATAAAGGCAGGGGGCTTTCCTGACAAGCCCATTTGAATTTGGATTGAATAATATAACTACAGGTTTATTCCCCCACGCTCTGCACACACACACATGCGCACACGCGCACACACACCCTGCTCCTATAAAGCTCAGAGTGTGTTTGTGTGGAATGGGGGGTCTGTGTGTGTGTGGGTCTGTCTGTGTGTGTGTGTGTGTGTGTGTGTGTGTGTGTGTGTGTGTGTGTGTGTGTGTGTGTGTGTGTGTGTGTCATGCCTATATAGGCTATAGTAGCCGGTCAATGCTGCGCTGACAGCACTGTTAGTACGGCGCCAAAAGATCTGGCGTGGCTCTTCCTAAGCCTTCACCTTCATCCCTCCATCCCTCCCTCTCTCCATCCCTCCCTCTCTCTCCTGCTGCACGCCGCCTTCTCTCATCATATTTATCCCTCCCTCCCTCCTCCCACCCCTCCCCTCATCTCCTTTCCCCTTCACCTCCCACCCCTCTCTCTCCGTCTCTCTCTCCTCCTTCCCTTCCCCCACCTCTCCCCGAGTTCTCCTCCTCTCTTGCCGTCTTAACCCCTCCTCCTCCTCCTCCTCCTCCTCCTCTCCCTACGTCGTGCTCTCCTTCTGACCCCCCACTTCTCCCCCTCTCCAACCCGTACCCCCATCCTCTCTCTCTCTCCCTCTCTCTTTTTCTCTCTCTTTCTCCCTTTCTTGATCTCTCCCCCTCCCTCCCTCTCTCTCTCTCTCTCTCTCTCTCTCTCTCTCTCTCTCTCTCACCACAGGGCAGTCTAAATTGAATTGCTGTGTTTCTATAAACAACAGGAGCGGTGCTTTAATATACCTTAAGAGTTTATGCCTAATGCTTCCCAGCTAATACGGCCGGAGCCCTCAGACACAGACACAAACACACACACACACACACACACCCACAAACACACACACACACACACACACGCACACCCACAAACGCGTGCACACACTGCTGCCTCATCCTTCCAGTGTGAGAATGGGTGAAGAAATGAAAGAAGAGATTTATTTTTTCTAGATTAGAGATAATACTGAATAAATATCCAGAGATTTGGTTGAGGGAATCGGGCCATGCTCATCGACTTGCAAACATCCTCCATTTTCTCTCTCTCTCCTCTTTCTCCTCTAGCCAAATAAAAGGCCTCTGCACTACAAAAGGATGGAATCGGGCTGGAGACACTCAACCCAATTGCTATTGATCAGTCTGCACTTAAGAGTGGACACACATACACACACAGACTGGTAGACACACACACAGGGACACACACACACACAGGACACACACATGCGCGCAGTCAAACACACCCGTACTGATCCCACTGATTTCCTCAAATCCTATCTGGGCTGGCGAAAGCTATTTGTTCAATACGAAGCATCATTTTCTGGATTTGACGGCATCAATTTTAAGATTCTCCGCATTCTATTCGCGGAGGAGGTTTGAGGCTTAGGAGAAATGTCATTTGTAGCACTGCCAAGAACATGAGCACAGAGGGCAAGTTGCCATTTCATTACAACTAGAAAATTACTTGTCCAATGGGTATGAAATAATTGTCTCTGGCTTCACACAAAGCATGACACTAACTCAGCACCTTGTATCTCTTAAAGAGACCGTGACACACAGCAGGTGTGCTTATCGTTTCTGTCCACATGTATCACACGCCTGCTGGAGGTGACGGTCCAGGAAAATACCAGAGGTTCTAACGGTCCAGGAAAATACCAGAGGTTCTAACGGTCCAGAAAAAGACCAGGAGTTCTAACGGTCCAGGAAAATACCAGGAGTTCTAACGGTCCAGGAAAATACCAGAGGTTCTAACGGTCCAGGAAAAGACCAGGAGTTCTAACGGTCCAGGAAAATACCAGGAGTTCTAACGGTCCAGGAAAATACCAGAGGTTCTAACGGTCCAGGAAAATACCAGGAGTTCTAACGGTCCAGGAAAATACCAGAGGTTCTAACGGTCCAGAAAAATACCAGGAGTTCTAACAGCCCAGGAAAATACCAGAGGTTCTAACGGTCCAGAAAAATACCAGGAGTTCTAAGCGATTCAAACGTGACTGCGCTGTACGCACGGCGCGACAAGACGCTCGCGCGCGTCCCCGGTTTCTCTCGCTTTTTCCCTTGGAACTATGAAAAAAAAGGCGCCCCCATCTCTCGAGACGACTCGGCGGAAAAGCCAGGGAGGAAGGGGTCGGCCGCCGCGTCGGAAGGCCTGAAGGCCGCCGCCTTCTTCTGCCTGTGTCATCCCAGCCACGGCCTGTCAAGAGCCACCTACGCTCCGCGCAGGACAAACATGTGAAGCCCTGTCCTGGTGTCCGTCGACCTGAACCCGAGTCTGGGACAGTAAAACCAACGGCGTTCTCCCCCGGCTCCGTTCACGGAACCCTTCTAAACCACGTTCCTCATCTGGGCCTACGGAACTATACCAACAGCAGAACCGGCTCTGATCAGGAACATTCAAATAACATCGAGATTGCTCGCTCGCTCGCACGCACGCACGCACGCGCACACACATATACACACACACACACACAGACACACACACACACACAGACACGCACAGACACGCACACACACACACACACAGACAGACAGACAGACACACACACACACACACACACACACACACACACACACACGCACACACACACAGTGTTATGAGGAGGAACTCGGAAAAGTGTTTAAGCCCCTGCGCTGAAATATCATTGACTTTGCTCCCAAACGAGTGTGTAACTATCTCCTTCCCTCAGATTTTATCCGGAATAATTAATTTCACCTCTGAACACCCGGCCCCGTCTTTATCATTCACCCTCGCCTGCTGAATCTCAGCTCTCCATTTACCCATAATCCCTGGATAAAGGGATAGCCGATGTGAGCTAATGCACTACACACATATACGTGCGCACACACACACACACCCCAATATGAACACAAACGCACGCAATAATGCACTACACGCATATACGTGCGCACACACACACACCCCAATATGAACACACACGCACGCAATAATGCACTACACGCATAACAAAGACACACACACACACACTTATATAAACACACACGCGCGCACACACATACAGTAACGCACACTTGCGTGCACACCCATCGCACGAGCGCGCACGCGGCAACACGAACACGCCACACACACAAGCTCTGGCTCGCGGCCTTCATCTTAAATAACACACACGCGACCGTGAGACCGTTTGGAATTCGGGCATCGGGGAGCCGGGAGGAGGAGATGCGGCCGACGAGAAGACGCGTGGCGGAGGAGGAGAGACCGATAGAGATACGCCAAATCTCCTCAGGAATACCGTCTACCGCCGCCTCTATAAAGAGCAGCGATTGGCTAGCTGCCCTGAGACTTGCCACTCTGACAGGCCGCTGGGGGGGGGGGGGGGGGTGGAGCGGAGGGATGGATGGATGAATGAATGAATGGAGGGAGAGAGGGATGGAAGGAGGGACTTTCTCCGGGCACTCGTCCTCAGCTGCGGGCGTCGCCTGCATGAGCTTCGTGGGGAGGCCGAGGCGTCGGGCCGGCTGTGCGCGCTACACACACACACACACGACGACGTGCTGGCACACACTGTGTCACACGGCCCCTCAGGAGAGGATATTGTGTGTGTGTCTGTGTGTTGGGGGGGGGGGGGGGGGGGGGCGGGTGGCACAAACTGGAAGTTTATATTCTACTGCTATGCACATCTGGGGTCAATTGTGTTCCTAGGGAATTGAGCGCTTGTGTGTGTGCGCGTGTGTGTGTGTTACTGTCAGTAATGCTGTCTTCTGGGACCTTCTGAAAAACACAGCACCGCTATTATTAGGAGGGTCTTTGCATAAAGGGGTAACTGTATCACCCCCATGTGTGTGTGTGTGTGTGTGTGCTCTCCCCCATTTGCCTTGACTGTTAAACTGAAGTTGTGGTAGGAAAACAACATTGTAGTGGCCGGAAAAGAGACAGAGAGAGAGAGAGAAAGAGAGAGAGAGGAAGAGAGAGAGAGGAAGAGAGAGAGAGGAAGAGAGAGGGAGAGAGAGAGAGAGGAAGACAGAGAGAGCGACGGAGAGAGAGAGAGAGACAGAGAGAGAGAGAGGGAGAGAGAGAGAGACAGAGAGAGAGAGACAGAGAGAGAGAGACAGAGAGAGAGAGTGAAAAATACAGCTGAGACAGACGGACACAGAGAGAGAGACAGAGAGAGAGAGAGAGAGAGAGAGAGAGAGAGAGAGAGAGAGAGAGAGAGAGAGGGAGACAGAGAGAGAGAGAGGGAGACAAAGAGAGAGACAGAGACAGAGAGAGGAAGACAGAAAAAGGCAGAAAGGCAGAGAAAGAGAGAGACCAAAGAGAGAGAGAGAGAGAGAGAGAGCTCCCGAAATGAGGGAGGGGGTGATTTTGTGTATCCATGACTGGTTTTCCCCCCCCTATCCCCCCTGCCCTTCCCTCCACTACCCCGCGCCCCCATCCTCCCCTCTCCCGAAAAATCTCACCCTAGGGCTAACACCAGTTAATAAAGCCCTCTGCCCCCGCCCCCACCCACCCCCCCCCCCCTCTCTCCTCACACCCCCAGCCTAAAAAAGAAGAAAAAAGAGAGAAGGAAATTACAATAAGAAAGTTTCTTACTCAACTAAAAGGACAGACACTGACGTGGTCTCGTGGGATCTCTCTCTCTCCTTCTGTCTCTCTCTCATTGTCACCCCCCCCGCCCCCCCCCCCCCGTCTGTAATTAGATTTCTTATTAAGTGATTTCTTAATTAGAATGATTATTATTGATAATTGTAATTGACGTTTTTTCTCTCCCATCCCTCGCTCCGTAACTTCATGGCCTCTACATTGGTGGCAAGAAGAAGGGATGGGTAAAGAAGGGAAAACGGTGTGTGTCTGTGTGTGTGTGTGTGTGTGTGTCTCTCTCTCTCTCTAGGGCCTAGAGAGACCCACACCACACACACACACACACACACACACACAAAGTCTAGGCTATGCTGTATCTCTGAATGTCTCAGAAGAGAAGTGATTCTTGATCTCTATGGAACAAATTGGTTAAATAACGGTTAAAGTAGCGCTCGCTCGCACACACACACACACTCAGCCACACACACACACACGCACGCTTTGGGCCACATAAGGGACGCTCTGGTCTCTAGTCTATTACGCTTACCTCCAGGCCACACAGTTACCGCTGAAATATGACAAGTGTGTGTGTGTGTGTGTGTATGTGTGTGTGTGTGTGTGTGTGTGTGTGTGTGTGTGTGTAAAGCTCCATGATTTGCTGTAGCAGTAGAGGTGTCTGGTCAGTGGTCACCCACACATTCATCGATCCTTCTGGTATTCAATTAGAATGGAAATGTCAGCAGGAGAACGCCCAACCATTCAAATACTACCAGCCATTCAAATACTACCAGCCATTCAGATATGACCACAGTCATTCAAATACTACCAGTCATTCAAATACTACCACAGTCATTCAAATACTACCAGTCATTCAAATACTACCACAGTCGTTCAAATACTATCAGTCATTCAGATACTATCAGTCATTCAAATGCTACCAGTCATTCAAATACTACCAGTCATTCAAATACTATCAGTCATTCAGATACGACCAGTCATTCAAATACTACCAGTCATTCAAATACTACCAGTCATTCAAATACTACCTATTATTCAAATACTATTACACTATCACAGTCATTCAAATATGTCCTTTTCATTTCTCTGAAAAGACAAATCGGAACGGTGAAACTTTGTCCCGGTGGGTCAGGCCACGGTTATTGGGCTCACTTCAGCCGTGGTGACACGCACACACACACACACGCACAGACACACACACACGCACAGACAGACACACACACACACCCTTGTCTTTTAACCACACACCTTCATACTCCGAAACACACACAGTCCCAGCTAGCAGATTCACTTTCTGTCTCCTCTCCTTCTCTTTAATGTCCGACAACCAGGAAGAAACCATCTGAATGTGTACAAATGTCACAATTATTAATACAATCTTTTTAATCTGCTAATAGTGTTACGATCCAGAATCAGAATCAAAATGCGTTTATTGCCATGCCGTTTTTCAACATACTAGGAATTTGCTTTCGGTCGTGGTGCATAACATGGAGACAACATTGGACAGGGCGCGGGGACGAGACAGGACACTGCAGAGACGAGACAGTGCAAAGAGCGAGTACAAAATGATAGTGCAAAAAAGGATCCGGGAGATTGATTAATTTGGCTTCAACTAAACACCTGCCTTGTACCGAAACCTGTTTTTAGGGTGTTAGTTTAGAGACGTGGGGTCCATGTGAGGGGGCCGGGGGGATTTTAGAAATATTTTCCAGATTATATTTAAAACGGCCCACACACACACACACACACACACACACACACAGACACACACACAGACACACACACACACACGCACCGCATATCGTGTTTATAGAAAAAACACACGTGCTGAAACAAATGAGCACCTGCAGCAGATCCACAGATGTCTCTGCTTCGTTTTGAGAAGTTTCCCGAAATAAATGCATCAACATTTCCATAATGCTGATTTTTCACAGATTCTGTTGGTTTACCTTATCCAGACTAAAAACCTCTCGGCCCCATCCACATCAAAACACACTATATGCACACACACACACATACACACACACACACACACACATACACACACACACACACACACAGGCCTACACATCAAAACACAAACAAACACAGTCCTACTGTACATCAAGGGGACAAAAAAGACACCTGAATGTTCTTCAACAAGAACATACAGTATTTTCCTATCAGAAAATTCACAAAATAGTCTTGACTTGTTCAACACATACGATAAATGTACACTTGTTATGTAGTAATAAAGCTTAGTAAAAAAAAAAAAAAAAAACTTAATCTACAGTGATTTACAGTGCAGGTTGCATGTAAATGTGACCAAAATGGGACCCACATGTCTGTCATAACACGCTCAAACACACTGTGCTTCATATTCATATCAAATGTGTAATCAAAGGGTTTCATTCACAGATGAACATAAAAACAGCAACATGAATCTGACAAGGGCCTAGCCTTCTCTATAACTGTACTGTTATGATTGTATATAAGTGTAACTGTATGTACCTTAGCTGTTAAGAAAACTCTGTGAGACTAACCTGTATACATAAAGGTAAAAAATTTAAAATACAAAGAATAAAACAGGTAAACATATGTACTATATTTCATATGGCAGAATAACAGTATATTTATAACCATAGATGGATATTCATATATAGCTAAGAGGTCCATATGTAGAGGTATCGTCGTTGTTGGGGGGATTGTAGTGATCTGGGACAGTAGGGACCCACGGGGCCGGACCAGAAGCACAGCCCATCCTTAAAGCTCTCTCTTCCATTTTAGGTGAAGTCCCACTCTCCCTCCTCTCTTTCTTTCTCTCTTTCTTTCTCTCTCACTCTCTCTTTGTCGGCCTGTCCGTGGACCTCGCCGGCTAAATCTCCGCGCTCGACCCCGGCTCTACGCTTCTGCTTGCGGGTCGGCGTCCCGCCCTGCTCCCTCTCTCGTGGGCTCCCTGCGCTCACCTGTCTCCCCCTCTCTCCTCTCTCTCCAGGGGCATACAGGAGGCCTGGGGTCAAGGGTCAGGAACGAGGGGTTAAATCCCCCGGATTACAAACCGGCTTCTGCAGCAGCGTAAAAAAAGAGGAATGTGGACCCCAAAAAAAACATGAGGGGACAGAGAAACGGCAGAAAGAAACAGCCCATTTCTCTGTCCGTTTTAGGGGCGCTTTGTAGAGAGGAACCGACATGAGACCCCTTCCCTCTCAAGATCAATAAAACGTTCCCGTTCGCTATCAAAACTAGCTCAGCCACAAACGCTTGTTACATTACAGTCATTTAGCAGACGCTTTTATCCAAAGCGTCTAACAATACTTGCATTTAAGGTAGGAAAAGCCAATGTACTACTACTTGCCAGAACTCACAACTCACAACTACTGAACGCTACTGTACACCTGATCAACAAGTAAACGTTATTTGTCTCAGCTCTCTGCTGCGCTGTCAAAGCTGCCGTCTCCAGAACGAGGAACGACAGCGGCGGTAGAACACGAGGAGAAATTAAAGATTGTACAATTTCAATTCTAGAACGGCAATTTCAATTCTAGAACGGCGATTTCAATTCTAGAACGGCAATTTCAATTCTAGAATGGCGATTTCAATTCTAGAATGGCGATTTCAATTCTAGAATGGCGATTTCAATTCTAGAACCTTCATATCTCATCTGTAGATTCAGGTTTTCGTTTTACTAACGTTACTCAATGCACTCTCTCCTTTGACATCAGAGGCTGCTACAGTAGGGCAGATATAAATTAGTTGTACATCAAATTACAGAGAAATCACAAATTACCGCATATCCCATGATGGCTGGGAGACTTGTTTGTTCAGAATAAAATAGGGAGACCCGCTCTAATGAAACCTCAAATGGAATTCAGACGACCTGCAGATATAATTGCATTTACAAGATTTGAAATATTGCAAATCAGACTGAAAACCCAAAGAAGAAAATGGAGATAAGAACATTAATACTGTAATGCACTGCTTTGTGGTGTGTGTGTGTGTGTGTTGCCTGTTCAAACACCCTGTGTGGTAGGATGGGTGTGGCGTTACACCTCGTGTGGCACTGGGCAGCCTAGATAAGAGCTGATCCTATCCATGCCCCCTGCTGTACCGCCCACACACACACACACACACACACACACACACACGCACACACACGCACACACACACACACACGCACACACGCACGCACGCACGCACGCACGCACACACACACACAAACACACGCGCACTACACAAATGTCAAAACCC
>NC_140253.1:4488177-4510677 GCF_949987555.1 Borostomias antarcticus
TCCCGTCTTCATCCTCCTCCTCTTCATCCCTCTCTCCTGTGGAGTAGTGCAGCTGGCTGTACAGTCGGAACTCCAGCTCGCTGTCGACCTCTGACCCCTCCGAATCCTCCGCCTCACCATAGAGCTCATCCTCCAGCTCCTCCCTCTCCAGGACGCCGCAGAACATCGCTATGGAAACCCGGGAGACCGCAGGCACCGTCGGTTGTCCCAAACACACCTGTGCGCGCATACACACACATGCGCGCACACACACGTACGCAGACACGGGCGCGCACACACACACACACACACAAGGCCTGGGAGGGGAGAGAGAAGAGAATAACTGTTGTCACCCTCATCGTCATTATTATCATCATCTTTCTAGATCTCCCTACCAAGCCCTTTCCCACCAAAGACAACAATGACCTTCCTTTATCTCTACCCTCATTAATCTGTCCGGCCCTGCACTATGAAAGGTCCTGGCAAGCACGGCTGGACAGAGCTAAGACACACACTCACACACACACACAGGCGAGAGAAAGGGGACCCCTGGCCCATTGCCCTGGCCAGCCCTGCGTGTCTGTGCCATGATGGCTGTACATGATTGGCTCCCAGGCCGCCCTCGCCGCGGAAACGCCACGCTAGGTGGTCACAACCCGCCGACCAGGGAATAAGGACAGGGGAGTGTGTGTGTGTAGGTGTGTGTGTGTGTGATAAATGGGGAGTGAGGCCTGGGGATTTCTGGTGCTGGTATGGAGACAGAGGTATGTGAGTGTGTGTGTGTGTGTGTGTGTGTGTGTGTGTGTGTGTGTGTGTGTGGCTTCGGAGACATAGCCTAAGCCTGACTGAAGGGAGTGAGAGGATGAGGGTAAAAAAAAGAGAGACAACAACAACTAAATGCTCCATCCTCCCGTCCAGAGGGCGCCTGTTCCAAATACAGTACGGCTAGAGTTATTCATGGGTCATTTACTCCTAAATCTAGTGGAGATTGGTGAGATAAAAGACAGACAGACAGGCAGGCAGGCACAGGCACACACACAAGTGCAGCCAGTTCAATATTAGCAAGCAAACTCCTGATATCAACATTATCCACGGAGCGTACACACCTAACTTTGTAATTTCTGCGTCCCAAACAAAGCTCATATATCCAACCCCAAATGTAGGTTTTAGCTGGCAGATACGTCCAGGTGGCACGCTAGCTTCACACAATAGCTGCATCAGTTGCGAACATATTGAACAACATCGCACTACAACAACGAAGAATCACGATGTATTTTGATAACACAAACATCATTGTACTAGTAGTAGCTAGCTAATGTTAGCTAACTAGCTAGCCTAGCTAGCTGGCTCTTGAATCCCTTTTCTGTAGCTATATGTATGGATTCAAATCACAGAGTGAAAGACGAGTAAAGAAGCAATCGTCCCCAAGGGTCAGAACAATAATCGTGCCTGTAAGCTAGTTATAATAACTGCCAGCCTCCTAATTAATTAGCAAATGCTAGCATGGTCGAATGTGCTCTAGTGCTTGTCCACGTGTTTACTAACTCCATAGCTGGTGGCATGTAAACAAAGCAGTTTCATTATTAAACTCTGCAATGGCAACACTAAGCTATAGATCTTTAACCTTTGTCATTAGTAAGCTGTGGTTAAGTCCCCAGATAGTGTCAATGGATTAAAGACTCACCTATATTTTAGCAACTTTGAAGATCAAAATGTTCTCACTTCTCTCTCTCTTGCTCCGGACTTGTCAACGCGAAAAAAGGTTGGCCGACCGAAACCTCGACAATCGTTTCCCTGGGATCTCTCTATGCATGTCTGTGGCTTCTGTTGGCACAGCGAAACGCTCAAAAGATGGCAAGCATTGCTGTCAATCTATAGGGTTAGGGTATATTTTAACACACATAACATATTATATTTCTTTAGATTGGGTCATTACCCACTGTTAGTGTAGGCTATAACATGGGGTTCAGATAAATCATTAGGCTATATCACCATTCATATGGCATAACAGGCTTCAATCATATTTTGTTAACAATATAGCCTATATTGCTATAGCCTGCACGTGTTCTGTAGTCATGTAAACATTCTAGTGTTGTGAGGCGGAACTGTTTTCAAAATGTGAATATAGGCTACTTTTTTCTTCTTCTTTTTTCTTCTTTTTCTCCCCTTTGAACTTTTGTTCACTCACTTCGGAACGTTCCAAAAATAAGAGAAAATAAAAATGAAAACAAGTAATAAACGAGTATAGAGATACCATGTAATACAGGTCACATCTCTGTGCACCTTTTTCCTTTTATAAAAGTCTGCCTAGGATCAATAAAGCACCTATGTGCATATCCAGGCCTATATCATCACTGGATGTTGATGTGAATGCAAATGTAACGCATCACAGGATATTTATCACATGCATATATATAGACCCACATGTATGTGTGCTTCTAACCTCCCTGTTTTATATCCTTGCCTAACGGTATAGGCCTCAGCATCATCATCATATGACGATAATAATAATAATAATGGTGGAAGCGTATGAATCTCCGTGTGCTCCGGGTGATAGCAAATCATGTGTTTGAATGCCATCTGATCCCGGCTGGGTCCCCATGCGTGTCAGCCCCAGAAAGGCCATCATCATGAAGTCAGATTGTTTGCCGGTAAAAGGTTACACCCTCCCATCCATCCATCCATCCATCAACCCAGCCCCACGCACACCCCTTCCCCAAACCCTCGCATCCTGGCACACACATTCCACGCAACCCCCCCCCCCCCCCCCCCCCCGCCCCCCCTTCTGGCCTACTGTATA
This sequence comes from Borostomias antarcticus, assembly GCF_949987555.1. NCBI lineage: Eukaryota > Metazoa > Chordata > Actinopteri > Stomiiformes > Stomiidae > Borostomias > Borostomias antarcticus. The sequence continues at coordinate 4,490,957 of NC_140253.1, forward strand.
TCTGCTTTGTTTGGGGGAAGAATGGTAACCCCCCACCCCCGCCCCCAATCTCTCTCTTTCCTTGTCCTTTCCTCCTATCTAAATTGGAAGTGGCTCGGGAATGCCTGGATGCCCCCGCTGAAAATTGCGACGCGGCTCCCTGATCGCCATCCCAGCCGTTCGCCGCCGCCGTTTACCCGTATTATTTTAAGCGGGCATGGCCGGGCGCGGAGAGGGCGAACGAGGGAACGCCGGGCGTCGTCGGGGGAGTTGCCGCGACGACGGCGACTTCAGACCTTTCCCTCATTACCTACCAATCGCGGATTCCTAAGCCGTCGGTTCTGCCTGACGACAGATCCTTATTGGTGAAGACGGGAGGCAAAGGAAGCATATCGCCCTCCTCATTTAATGGGGTTTCTATGAAGCCCGGGTCCCACTGTGTTCCAACGCTATCCTGGCAGCACATCTGATGAAGGTCTCCCTAAAGGGAGATTTACAACTAAGGCTCTTTGGTCTATGAGCAATGTCGGACTGATGATTGTCATTTTGTGTACGACTGATACCCTCATCTCGAGCTCTAGAACCCCAGCCAGCATTCTAACAGCTTGTCCCGGTCGGGCTTTGACAATAATGGGAAGATAATGACTCAGCTCTGGTAAGGCCAGGCCCGTAGCCAGGGGGGGGGTCGGGTGGATCGAACGAACCCCCCCTCACGTCCAAAGGTCCCGAATTTAAGACCAAAGTCCCCCCCCGCAAATCTAAATAGTCCGTTCACACCCCCCCCCCCCCCCCCTCAGACCCCCCGTCAACAACTTGCCGAGCGACAGGGTCTTCAAGGAAAATGCGATAAGGTCCGCTTTTCGATAAAAACGAACCCCCCCTTCCACAAGGCTGTCTACGGGCCTGAAGGCGGACCCTTCCAACATGATTGTTGATTGGTCGTGACCGTAGGTGTATGGAACCGGTCGCCCCGCATCCAATGGTCTTTGCTGAACTACCTGTACTCCCCCACCGCTCCCACAATGCCATGGGGTTTTCTCTGGGTTTTATATGCATACCCAAGGACTTGGGAGGAAGTAGTATGGTTTGGAGGGATGAGTGGTGGTGCCAGTGCACCGAGCAGAATGTGTTCTGATCAGGGCAGGAGAACGTAGACCTCCATGGAGAACTGTATGGAGCTGCAGAACCCTCGGTAGCGCTGAGCCACAGTGTAGTGGTTGGGTGTCAGGTAGAACAGTCTGTGAGGCCAGAATGGAGTATCTGGCATTTTACCCTGCAGAGCTGAGCCCAGTTAGATTGGAATTCAGTAAATTCAGGGTTTGTGAACCAAGATCTCAGACAGAGAGCTGAAGATTGTGTGTGTGTGTGTGTGTGTGTGTGTGTGTGTGTGTGTGTGTGTGTGTGTGTGTGTGTGTGTGTGTGTGTGTGTGTGTGTGTCCAACCTTCACACTAGTGCAGGGCTCACCCTCTGTCTACACTCGGGGGGAAGAACAAGAGAACAAGAAAGAAACAATAATTTCCTCTGCACCTTTTCAGCTCCGGCTATAGTGTCTAAGGGGATTAAATTTGTGAACAAGAGAAAAGGGCACACACACACACACACACACACACACACACACACACACAACAGTCTCCAGTCACCTCATACAAAGCCGGGACACTTCTCTCCCCATGGCGAGTGTAAAACCACACTGACGGGAGCCTTGTTCGTCCTTGTCCGATCGTCACGCCAAAATGTTTACCTTGACACACAAATGGCCTTGTGCCATGTTGTGTCACATAATGTTTCATGGACAAATAATGTGACCCACTTCTCAATCTGCCCCGTGTGTACCCCGAGCCCCCTCTCCACCTCCCCCACACCCACCAACCCCCCCTACTGCTTGAAGCAAAGGAACAGTATGCATGGCTTCAAAAAGGAACCTTGTTGTCACCCATTGCTCCCCAAAGCATTATGGTCCCGCGTTTTATTTTCTTCTATTGTACTCTACTTTACTCTACTCAGATGCTACTTCACCTTCAGGTTCAATATAGGCTACCGTGACCACTGAGCTAGAGCCTTCCGTAGTGGTCAGGGAATCTGGACAGGGCCAGTGGTTTAAGTGCTACAACAATACAACCACAAGAGCGGGTTGTAATATGATATCCATGGCTGTCAGTTGAAGTTGTGACAGTAGTCAGAGAACTGAACAAACCAGGGGATCTGAGATGACTGGACGAGAGATGACTGGGCAGCGTAGGACAATCAGAAGAGATGAATATATCTGTAACAACAGGCTACTTACAGTATGCACATTTGTTTTCTGTTTAATCTGAAAAGTCTCTCGTTTAGGAGACAACCATTTACAACTGTGTGGTGTGTGTCATGGTGACTGATGACGAAGGGGAAGTGGAGGATATGTAGTCCAAAACGAGGACAGTGAGTTTTTTTTTTTTTCCAACATTTAATTCTACGACGTCCGAATGTAGAAAATGCAATTGACCTCGTGGATTGATCATGCAAATAGAAAATAACAAAGAATATATTTGATTTGTCTGAGACAAGACAGAGAGAGTAGAGAGAACTCATATTTTCATATCAGTTATATTGTGATTAGCAATAAAAGGTTGTACCTTTATCTACGGCACAGTTATTGTAAATATCGGGTTCACTGATTTGTGAGGGAGACAGTTTAGTCAGGCTTGGCAGGACGTTCCTGTTGTGTAGCCACTCGTCAGAGAGAAGTGAGTCTCGGCTTTACACCTGTTTCTGTCTACACGGCGTGACCTCCGAACGCTGTACATCGAAGCTTGACGGTTGGGCAAAAGCCAGAAGCCTAAACAAAAGTGCATCTTCTCCTCTGTTTATTTGTTTACTTATTTATCTAATTGTCCCTTTAATTCTTGTGTCTCGCGCTCTTAATGCGATTTTTTCCGGTTCCGCTCGGTCAGTGCGGGGGTCACGGAACCAATATCCCAACTCTCCCCAACCCCGCCACATATTAATTATATTAATTAGCAGATAAATAGAAAGAAAACAAACAAATAATAACTATTGTCAACCAAACTATGTCGAATTTACAAAGAAGACTGATAAGGAGATAGGCCTGCACTGAATAACTCCAGACTTCTGTGTAGCTGTAAATCTAATTGAACAAACCTAGATAAAACCATGCTAAACATACTAATATTGTTATGAAATATCTATGCAATTATCACAGATTATATTTTGCTATTTCAAATTCAAATTGCCTATAGGCTACACATAATATGTGTCCATTACTTTTTAAATATAGGCCTCGGTAGCCTATGTTGAATGACATCAGAGGATGGACATCAAATTATTTGTCAAAGAACGAATAATTATGAAGAACATCAGCCATTATAAGAATAACAGCAATATTATCAATTTTGACAATTAGCCTCTAATAACAAGAATAAAATCATCACAACCTTATACTACTGTTACTACTGTACTACTATCCTACTACTACTACTACTACTAGCCTACTACTACTACTAATTAATCATAATAACAATAGGCTAATAGGAGTAATAATAATAATAATGATAATGATAATGATAATGATAATGATAACAAATAATAGCGGTAATAACAATAATAATCCTTCGTGTTATTATTATTAGGCAATTATTATTACATTTTCCACATAAAAGCTAATAGAGCCTGTGTTCAAAGGGTTCTGGGGAAGCACACTTCCCACTCACTGCAAATCAAAACCTATAGCCTATAATTTGGTGTTTTTAGTTTGGACGAAGTGTCACTTAGGCCTAGATATTTTCAAGGTTTGCTTGTGAAACTTTCACGTAAAATAAATGCAGGCTACATAATAGAAATACCAGAATTGGATGCAGCCTTCATTTGCAGGTGTAGGCTCGACCCTAAGGTTGCCCGAAGCCCTAGGTCAGGGTAATAATGTAATTAACTGAATAACAAAACTGTAAATGAAATACTTTTTGTAATTCGGTTAAATTACTCAAAAGTGTCAACTCGGGAGGTCTTCACTTTATAAAAGACACATTTTTTGGTTTTGACTAAATAAAATATAGCCTAGCCTAAAGGAGTAAATCTATACATTCCTTGTATATGAACCTTGAATCTATTTGATTCCATTGATAACTGGGTTGATCTGACAGCAAATGGCTGTAGTGTCTGCACACTGCATTTGATAAACAATGCGGCCTTTAACTTGGCTCTAGCTTAAACCCATGTCAGAACTTCATACATTTTTCTTCATTCTGGCCAAATAAGGATCCGCCCTGTTATGAATGAAAAGAAAAAAACATAGTATTTATGTTAAATGCGTGTTTTTGTTTTCTCCGACCCCGTGGTCGCAAGCGAAGGTCAGGGTCGTAAGGGAGCAGCGCGAGACAACAAGCCGAGGAAAATGGGGTTTCTGTCTCGCGCTTTGTTCCGCACTCAATTGTCTCGGTGTCGCGCGTGAACCCTGGGACCCGCCGGTCTGATGCCATTTTCCGTTGTTGTTCTCATTCACGGTGGTGGGCATCGTCCCGTCTCCCTCGGCATTTAAATCGGCTCCTCTCCAGAGGGCATGAAACATAGCCTACCAGACTAACACGAATCTAACACGAGTTATAGAGAAGAGAGAGAGAGAGAGAGGGGGGGTGGAAGGGGAGGGGGCTCTGTAACGCCAAAACACAGTTTCTCATGATATGATCAGATATAGTCCGGGTCAAAATCTGTAAAATGTGAGGAAAAACAGATGTTTGCATTCGACTACGTGCCACACGAGGCTTTGCCGTGTAACGCGCTAGTAAACGTGTCTCAGAACCTCGCCGTGCGTAAAAGGTGCCCCGCGTGCGCAACAGGTGGATGATGAGGTGGAGAAAAGTCGGCAGGAGAACCCAGTCATGCATTCCAGGAAAGCCATATACGTCTATACAACCTCCTTGGATGAAAACGTGCGTTTCATAGCTCTGTGTCCACTTTATTCTTTGGATTCAAGTCAGATCCTCAACCAGTTAGACGAGAATGTCCAAAAGACGTTTTATGCGTCTCTCCCAGGCGAGCAACCATAGAAGTGTGTGAGGGAGGGAAAGAGAGAGAGAGATAGAGAGAAAAGTTTAGTTAAGTGGAACTCAGCGACAGATGCGCGAGCGAGGGGACCGCGCCCCTGCAGGGTGTGTGTGTGTGTGTGTGGGGGGGGATGAAGCCAACTGTGTGTGTGTGTGTGTGTGTGTGTGTGTGCGTGTGTGCGTGCGTGCGTGCGTGCGTGCGTGCGCGCAGGAGGAAAAAAAGAGAGAGGACATGAGCGCACATTGAGAGCGCGGCTCTTTTACCCGGCGTGATCATTTCACGCTTTCCCCGCAAGCCCCTTTTCCACCTAAAGCGTTTAGTCGCACCCCACTGAACACTTGCAGTCGCGCAATAGGGAGCGGAAGGGTCGAATTATTTCAACCTACAACTCGCCAAAAAGTAGGGAGTGGGAGAGAGAGAGAGAAAAAAGTGTGTGTGTGTGTGTGAGAGAGAGAGAGAGAGAGAGAGGGGGAGAGAGAGAGAAAAGAGGGAGAGATAGAGAAAAGTTTTTCTTCTTTTTCTTTTTTTCCACCTATCGCTTCCCCGGCTCCTGCATGGAGCCAGACCCCACGAGCCCTGCACTCAGACTGGGGACAGCAGGTAGGACGACTAGCCTATCTCCGTGTTCTGGTGACCAACTTCTCTCGAGAGGGCACACTTCTTACACACTCATGAATATAACCGACATTACGAAGTTATTTGTTGTCTTTAGAACGGCAGGTTTGACTTAATTTAATATTCTTTAGTTTGAACTTCAAAGTTGTTTTGCTCAAATGAGCTCTTGGGAGATGCTGTGTGATGTTTGTCACACTTTCAAGCTTAATCAAATGTTGCTATACGTTTTTTGCTGAAGTTGTCCTTGAACTTGCGAATCTTGTATTCAACGTTTGTTACTGGGCTAGGCTAGCCTATATTTTTCATTATGTTGGAGGCGACATGATTGGATAAGGAGTCTTTCACTCAATGTTGCCATCCTGTATAGCCTACTTGGCTCGGTACCTGATGTCGTAGGCCTGAGCATCAAGACACAAGAGGCACTATTGATCCTGTAACCGAGTGGGGCGAGGTGGCTTTTTGGGCTTGTGTGTGAGACTCTGGCGGTTGTTAACATGTGGTATAGCCTAGAATAGGTTAGGTCTATCTCATTTGGCAACTGCATTTAGGAAATGTCTGGTTATGCTGTAGCCGAAAGCAAGGTAGCGGTAGGGAGTTGTGGGCCTATACCTCTTAATGCAGTATCTGTTTGCTATTTCATTAATACTGATTCGATGCAAGCCTTGAGGTGATCACTTGTTCACAAACGCGCACGTATGCAGAGGGGGAGGGAGATAGATAGATAGATAGATAGATAGATAGATAGATAGATAGATAGATAGATAGATAGATAGATAGATAGATAGATAGATAGATAGATAGATAGATAGATAGATAGATAGATAGATAGATAGGAGAGAGAGAGAGAGAGAGAGAGAGAGAGGGAGAGAGAGCAATTTACAGCGTAATTCCGTTCAGTTTGTGTTAAACCTCTGTTCAGTCAAAGGGTGCTATGCGGTGACTGATATTCAAAGTAATCTATTAAATAATCGTGAAAATAATAGAAACATATTGAATACAATGATAGACTAGACTACATTTTATCTGCAATCGTACACGGGCCTATACTCTATTCCAACAGGGACAGCAATATCAGTGGTTTCTTTTAAATGTTATACGTTTTATATAGATCAGACGCAGTTATCCAACTTATGTCATCTTCCTGTTCCTATGCAACAGGTCCTTCTCCTGTCCTTATGCCCGTGTATTCATAAATCCAGCAGGGGGGTTATACAGAATTTGTACAGAATCAGATCATCTCATCGACCTTGTTATGGCACCCAACGGATATCACATCATTTTATATCGGAGCCCGCTGCGACGCCATTGATAAAATGTCGTTTGTCATTTAAGACCTGTGGGCATCGGCCAAGCCATTTTCTGACACGTGCAGCATGTTTTCTATTGCATTGGTTTAGACTGTAAAGAAGGGATTATGTTGCGTGATGATGCAACGTTTTGTTTTAACCAAAGTTGTTCATATTTTGATGTTGTGCTGTTCCTGCACAGGCGTCGAGCTAATAGACCCTCCACATACAATGGTTTCTCAGATCTGGCACAATCTGCTTTTGAGCATTTGAATTTGCCATGATCGTCGAAATAAATGTTATAGGCCTATAACCCTAACCCTTAGCCTACTTTAGCAGGTCTACTTTTGATATATTCAACTCTCCTGAATGAAGTATCCGACCTGTGTGATTAAATCAAGGCTTAGGCTATATGGCCTCTCTTTTCTCGCAGGGTTCAGCAGTGGACTTTAGCTCTGAAACCCGAGGGGCAATAGGATTTGTCTCCATGAGTGTTGAATGGTAGCTACCAACCTTTTGACCGGGCTAAACTGGGGCCAAATGAATGACCTCCTTCCCCCCTTGAGCTCAGCACCTTGTCCTCTTCACCACACTTCCTCTCACTTTAAATACGGACGTGCTCATGGTACGAATGGAACGGGATGCTTAAGAAAAAGAAAAGATCAGTCTAAATGTGGCTATATGAATGTTATCGCAAACCCGTTCTCTCTCCTCTCGTCCTCTCATCCCACAGTCCGCCACGCCTCGTGGGGGGGTCGGAGTCGTGGTGCACGTGGGGGTTCGGAGCAGGTGCACGCTCTCTCTTCAGAAGGTTCTAAAGTTCGGTCCATTATCAGGTTCTGTGCACGAGGTTTGTTGTGGGAAGGAAGGAATGCCAGTCAAGAAACCCCCCATTGCTCTGTGATCGACAGGACCCCCTCGTAGTCGGTGTGCGCGTGAGCGTGATTGTGCGCGTCTGCCCGTGAAAAAAGGGAGAACAGGAATTGCCAGCGCTCGTTCATTTCCGACTCACTGCCGCGCGCCATTGGCTCCATTGCACTGCATTTATAGAGACGCGCGTATAGGCTATACTTCGAGGCCTTTCAAGTGCGTGCTCGTGATATGTAGGCTACACACTTTCAACAGACCCAGAGGTCAAGAGGACGTAGTAGAGCGGTAGACCTTTGATATTCCAGACTCATTTTTGCTGACGAGCCACAACATGGGCCAACCTGGTCTCACCCGGCAGACGTCAGAAGTCGACGTTTGTCCATCGCCTCCAAACGTCATATATAGACGGCATCATACGTCGAATGCTGCCGGCTGCCGGGTGAGACCAGGCTGCATGGGCCTATAGGCTAGGTTTCTGTATGTCTGAAGCCCGAGTCTTCTTCGTTAGGACAACTTGGCTTAAAATCCCTTACTGGAAAGATCGAAGTATGGGGTTACCAGCACAACACAACACAGCTGAGGCCTCGAGAGCACCAAGCAAATCATGTAATGGGCCTATTGGGTGAATTTATTTGACAGGAACTCACTATTTTCCTGTGCTCAGTAGTCTACAATGCAATTGGATGAAGCTCATATTTTGAATCTTGACTGACCTTTGTTTGTCCTTATTAAGACCTCTATTTTCTGGGGATCCACTCTCCAGCCAATATATCATATCCTACTTTATTTGGCCTAATAGTTATGACATTGCTTTTTTATTTAGAAACGAAGGCGAACTTACAGAGAGATATGCGGGACTTTCTCGTTATGTGTAGGTTACAGTCAGCGGGCGTGTAATCAACTAGCTCGCGGAGTTAACATGCGCTATTAATTTTTCATTGCTTTTCTCACGCGCGCAAAAGCCTGGCTGGCGTAAGGAAATGGAAGGGGAGGCAGGACCCAAACAGCGATGCCTCTAAATTTGCCTCCAAACGATTACCACGTCCCAACCAAATTCTGACAAAGTGTTTTGTTCTTTTAATACCCCCCCTCTCCTCTCCAATTTCGACGCGCGAGAACATTGCAGAGGTAATGAAATATGGTAATGTCTCATAGAACCCCGGATTAAACTCGTCGCGCGCCCTGATGGAAGTTTTCTCCAAATTTCCGAGCCTAAAGCAACAACAATTTGTATACATGATTGATTGTGTTTGGCGGTTTTTAATTGCTTGTGTATTTAATTTGCTAATCGGTGAGACCGGGATAAGGACGGTAATTTTGTTTTTTTCTGGAGGAAGCCGAAGCCGTATCTTTAAAAACATTCGGAGTTGAGGGAGGAATGAACACAGCGATAATAGAAAACGAAAAATGATTAGAAACCAATAAAAGTGTTTTATTTTGGCATATTCACTAACCCCCCTCTTTGGAAACCTTCAGGCCAAGTGCACCTGTCCGTTGGGTGGTCTTACTTGAATCAGAACAGTTTAGATGTAGGCTATTGGCCAACTGTACGCTACAGTAACAAAGGCTATCTTGAAGATCTAGGCAAGTTTTAAACATGGTTTGAGAGCTTCCCCGTGGATGTCATTCGGCGGTACTCTATCCACGAACATCAAGCTTATGGATTAGGCTACTCTCAACATTCAAACTGTAATTACAGACCACGAGGGTGTGCTTGGCTACATGTAGGCCTATAGCCTATTCCATCTAAATCTCACCGATAGGGCCTACACCATAATTTACATTTTCCAACTCATAGCCTATTTAAAGACATATTTCCCGTTTTTGACCCATTTTGGACCATTGGCTAGTCTGTTCCCTTCTCAATTAGTTGTTTATTCATTTCGTGTCAATAAAAGTGACTTAATATTAAATATGAATGAGGATTAGTGTGAATGTTTGAAGGCCCTTGGTTCGATCACTGACAGTGAGTGGATTATAGAGTCAGTATAGAATTAATGGTGGAGAATTTGGGAGCCGGCGGAAGTGGGGTGACGGTATTGGATGCTGAAAGGCAGTTCTGCGTATCCGTGCAAAGTGCGCCGGCTCAAGTCATCAGGCCCACTGGTGTTTTTTGCTTCATTAATTTGAGTCGTTGAAAATGTAACAGTCTCATCAATAACCATCAACAACCGACACGATTTTTATTTAAAGCCAGTGGCATTTAACAAAGATTAGGAATGTAGCCTAGGCTACTAACATTGTGTGTGTGTGTGTGTATGTGTGTGTATGGGGGAGGGGGGGGGGGGGGTGCATGTGTGTGTGTGTGTGTGCGTGCGTGCGTGCGTGCGTGTGTGCGTGTGTTGGCCCTTCCAGAAGGAACTCAAGTATGCTCGCCCCCTCGTGGTACCTATAGTGAACAGCCGTCAGAGCACAGCACAACCTAGTGTCATATAGCCTACTGTAGGCAGCAGGCATTGGCCTGTATTAAAATACATTTTTAACGTTATTTAAACTTTTTGCACAGTGTATTACTTAATTTGTATAGCAATGTCCCGTGCCTCATTGAAGCTAACTGTATTGTATTTGAGCTTTTCCAGCTCTTCTTCCTATTGGTTATTTCAGTGAGGTGTTCCATGTGTCTTCGAGCACTGTATTGTAGTAAAGACATGCCGCCTGGTTCAACTAGACCTATAAGAAACTACAACTAAAAGAAAATGAATTCCAGGCCTACAGTGATTTAGGCTCCGTATCATATTTGTCGAGAAATCCAGAGGATACTGTGATAGGGCGTTTATGTTAAGGGAAGTCAATTTAAATTGTCTTCATATTTCCATTGCTTTTTTGAGCAAAATCCAAATGAGGCACCATCGTAGTCTAGACGGGACAGCGGTTTTGATGTTGAGTTTTGAGTAGGCCTAATGCCCTACAATGATTAGGATTTTATTTACATGCACTCTTATTCCTACCAGGAGGTCATAGTATAGTCTACTGCTACTATGGTTAGTTCAGTCTATAGATTAATTTGTTAGAGGTTAAGTTACTGCTTATCCGTGTCAGATGGAAGGATGTGCAGGGAGCTTATTCTATGAGTGAATGCATGAACCCTAAAACGTGTTGAATTGAGAGTGTGTGCACTGGAACGTGTTCCCGTCGAAGCCGGACTGATTAAACGTTCGAACAGAGGAAGACGGATAAATAATGTTTAATTTGGTTGACGCTTTAGGCTATTTGTGTAGTTAATATTTCAAGGTCGAAGCCGAGCTTTGCCCTCTCAACTCAGATGGGACGAGTATTTATTGAATCCCACTCAGTTTTTGTATATAAAATGTGATGCTCGCCAATTGCATTCATTAAAACGGCACCGTTTTGGATTCACAATCAATTAAGTAGTGCGTGTGTGGATGCATGTTTAATATGCTGTCTTCCTCCAAGCTATAAGGTTTATAATATGGTAGTGGGGACTGGGGAATGCAAAGCCTCGCGCTCCCAACACTGACAGGTAGGTGTGATCTATAGCCTAGAATCTGGCCCAAACACATGCACTGTTCAGATTTCTTTTCTAGACTAATGTTTTAGAGTCTAGCCTATAGCTCAGTTATTTGCTGGTTTTCGCTTGCATATTTCTCTTTAGTTTAATGACACAGTGGAATGGACAGTGCAAGTGGGACGCACACAAGCTTTTCAATTTAATTTCATGATTTCATTTTAAGGTTTAACTGCAACTAAGCCTCATTTTAGTAATACTCGATTAATTTGCCATTTAATATTGACATTAATAAATTGTGTGCAAATGGGTATAAAGGCACAAGGTTTTACCTTGCTAATTGAAATTAAACATACATCCATTGAGTCCAGAGCCCAGGGGCCGCAAAACGACCTTTCCTATTCGTCAACTGGCAATTCGGACGGTGCGTCATTCGCCCGCAGGATTCGGACCAACCAATCAGCGTCCTCCCCACGAGATCCAGGAGTTGGTGGTGACGTGCGACAGTGTGCGGGCCGTGATTGGCGGGCTGGGGTGTGAGTGACAGCCGCGCGCGGGCGCGTGTGGTAGGACCAGGGTGCTGGCGCGCGGGCGCTGTCCACAACAGAGCTGGTCCTGAAACGCGGCGTGCGCAACTGTGGTCTCTCGCGCTCTGACCGGACGCACAGACAGGTTAACCATAGCTCTGGCAATTCTCATAGCGGAAGCGTTAATGCGAGGACAAATACCGGTGCATACAACGGGATTGTTTTTTCTGTTTCCCACACGGCGACATTCCTGCACGAACACGCATCCAGGGGATCTTATGAGTGTGTGTGCGTAAAAGGACAACACACACCGAACCAGAGCTGCCTGCGCGTCTCTTTCACACAGACGGGACAACAACTCTCAAGGTCCCCTGACAAGCTCTACATCACGTCCAAGACTGTTCATCGTTTCTGTTGATTTTTCATCACTTGGCAACTTTTTTATTTGAGCGCCCCAAGATGTGCGCTCTCGTTTTGCTCCGGTGCGCTCTTATGGAAGCCATGGTAACGCGGATGGAGTCTACCACCGAGAGTTCTTGTAAAAGAGAGATCTGAAGACGTAACGGTTTCCTCGTATTAGGAGAAATGCTCTACGCCGAATGAACTGCAAAAATCGGACAGTTTGGATTTGTAACGACTATCTTACACAAAGGGACATATGGGGGATTTTAACGGTGCAAACCGGATAGAGGGTTAAGAGTTTAGGCTATATAGTCTGCCGGTTAGGTGTGATAGAGGGGCTCGTAGCTCTCCGCCTCTGCCGGTTAAGTCACAGTTCAGGGGTCACGGCCAACGGACCGAGAAGTCGAGAGATTCCGCCACGAGGAGAAATACCTACACATTTACGTTTCTAGTCTATTATCCAACCAAACTTTTTTTCCCTTGTGGACTTATTGATAATTTCTCGTTTAACCACGACCCACTGATAGTAGGCTAAACGCGGTGGTTTATGTATTTCACCTCGGGTCCTGGAGACATCAAAGACGTTCTTGGTGTAGAGGGGTGGCTTCACGAAAGTCCTCATGAAGGGACCAACTTGACGCTTGTTTGGAGTCCGGTCCTCCACCTCTCATAATTGTTCAACTTTATACCCTGTCTTTTGATTTTTCGGTGCATTTTACTAGCTTTGCGCACCGGTTCAATTCAGCCCACTGACGTTTTTTTCTTAAACTAAAAGCCCCAGCCCCCCCCCCCCCCCCATCCCTCATTCCTCAACTGAACAAAAAATAAAGTCTAGTCTCCCTGAGGGGATCTCTCCTCTCGTTGTAACGAACCGTCTCGCGGTTGTGAAAGACGAGGCACTCGGTGGCCTCGTGAAGCACGCCTATACCGTAGGGGCCTCCATCCCCCACCCGCGGGACCTTACTGATGGAGATTCATTGTAAGCACGACCCGTTCGCGGCGATGCACAGTAAGTAACGGTCTCGGTATGCTGCATGCCATCCCCATCTTCCCGTTTACCGGTGCGACAATTTGGTCCTGCGCTTTATAGGCGCATTTGGACACTTTTACGCAAGCTCTGCACTGACGTGCAAATAGTGAAGCCGAATACGGAGAAGAGTGACTCGGTGGGCTAGTGTACATCTGCACCAGAGGTAGCATTTTTTTTAGCTTAAGGGAGATTAATTGCATGTATATTGCGCAATGATGCATGGCTAGAGAATTGTCTTGGCTTGGTGGCGGTAGTGTGTTTGTTTGGTGCCTGGCTGGAGCGCGCTTTGTGTCAAGTGTTGCCCCTGTTGTTTCTCTATGGGGGGAGGAGGGGTGGAGGGGACGGAGGGGTGGAGGGACGGAGGGGTGGAGGGACGGAGGGGTGAGGGGCTGAGAGAGCGAGCAAGCAGCCAGAGAGGTAACAAAGCATGACTAAAAGCTGAACTTGACCCGGTGTTGTGAAGCTACAAAGTACCAGGCTAACCCGTTTACACACACACACACACACACACACACACACCGTTGTGTTACAAGCAGTGTGGCAGTGTGTGCTTATAAGCGCTTATAACGCATGTTCAGTCGTGCGCTGAGTGAGAACGAGACGGTAGAAGAACTTGGTCACTCATTCGTGACATGGCGGGCAACTGCGCGTGAGGTCACGGGGTTTTTCCGTCGCTCCCCTCTCTCTCTCTCTCTCTCTCTCTCTCTCTCTCTCTCTCTCTTTCACGGGAGCATATCCTCGCTCACGTCTCGATGAGTTGTTTTATTTTTGAACAAGAATCGAGACTGTCTTTTCAATATGGAAGTTGTTTAATTAAAAGTCACCGTGTTTATGAACCAAGCGGCCTTCGTGGAAGCTATGACCCAGTCGTAAATTAGCAAGAAAAACATGGCGTCATAGTCATAGTATTAGACTATTCAATTCTCAGCCATAACAGTGTTAGGCCTAGATCAATAATACTGACAATTAGACAAAACATTACGGCCTAATGTATTACAACGAGAATCAAATGATGATTATAACTATATAATTACAATAGGCCTACTGGCCCAAATTATATAAAAACGAACTTCATATTTTCATAAATATTGACTCTGCTTGTGCTATTTAAGAAAATATTTTTTGACTGCCACTTGACCTTGCTAAAAGCAGAGTGCAGCTTGTGAGGTAGCCTAAAGCTTTCCGCGCTGTTACTGCTGTAATACAGAATAATGCTGCAGCGTTTTACCGTGTAACATCCTCGGGTTTACCGTGTAACATCCTCGGGTTTACCGTGTAACATCCTCGGGTTTACCGTGTAACATCCTCGGGTTTACCGCGTCAGAATCCGGGAGAAGACTTGTCCCCTCACACACTCCGTTATGTGAAATGACAGTCATTCTCACGCCGCATTAGACGCCAGATTAAACAGACACATTTCAAAAGCTAGAACGAATCTGGTTTCCTCTCCTCTCCGGCTTTTGACCTAGGCCTACACGACCATTTTACCCAGACACTGAATGATTTCTCGTTTTTGACGGTGGCGAAGCTAAAGACACAAGCCAAGGCCGCGCGGACGCTTTAAAACGATTACACAAAAACGTCAAAGGTGCGAGGGCGCGAGGGAATTTATTGTGACGCGTGAAACTTTATGGCTGTTTGTAAACGGGGAAGCCTATGCTTGTGACAGCACTGAGCTGTTTATCTCAGCTGTGTGTGTGTGTGTGTGTGTGAGTGCGTGTGTGTGCGTGCGTGTATGTGTGTGTGTGTGTGTGTGTGTGTGCGTGCATGCGTGTGTGTAGGTGTGTGTGTGTGCGTGTGCATGTGTGTGTGTTTCATTCAGAGCGTTTGAATTTATATTGTTTTATTGCTATATCCAGACAATATTTCACATAGGCCTAGTCTAATACATACACTTTCACTGGCTGTAATTACTTCTGCTTTTTCCTGGTATATGGAATGTTCCTGGCATAGGCCTATGTCTCGATAGGATATTTTCACTGAAAAATAGTATTTCCAAATCTTCCTCTTACAGTCTTTGAAAATGTGCAGGATCTGATTTTGGGCCAATTTTGTAGCACCATTGTGGTTCAGGGGTCCAAATGGTCAACAATCTTAAAATGTTGAAATTCAAAATGATCGATTAGCCTAGGCTATGTGATATCCATACAGGGCTATGTGCCAAAAATGTTGGTGGTCTAGAAATATATATTTTAACTTTCATTTAGCCTACTTGAAAACAAAGAAAAGAAAACGCAATCAGTGAAAGGCATGCTACAGGATAACCAGGTGTTTAGGGCAATAATGAGGAAAAAAAACTTGCCTAGGCCTATTTTACAGAAAACTGTCTCATTTATGCAGAAGACAAATATGATAATAATTTTAAGGCTACATTAATTCCCATTTGTAACATTTGTACAAATAGCCGGTATGGGTTCATGTAGGCTAGGCTACATGCTACATCTAGCATCTAATGCAAAACTAAGTAACTATCCAAACGATAAAAAGACACTTCCAGAAACTCAAAAGCGAAAGTGGGAATATAATATAAAATGAAACACGCGATGGTAGGCCCACTTCTTATAACCCAGTATCGACTTTATTGTTATTGGTCTGTATGATATAGCCTATATTAATTTCATGATAGAGATAGCTCATTTTGGTCAGATTTTTATCATCAACCGGTTTTCACTCAAGCATCACACGAGTGCCCCTGAGCTATTTATTTCCATTTCCACCACGAAATAAATCAAACTACTTTCAAAATGCTTGGCTTGCACATCTCAGAGATCCTGCCTGCCTGTTCGTTGTTTACACAAGCCGATGTGTTCTCTCCAGTAACTTTCCAAACGTTCTCACCGCCAGGTAATTTCTCTCTCCCGCGGCTGTACTCTATTAAAAGCTGGTAACGCGTGTTGCTATTTTTGCTATTTGCCTTATTTTTGAGTCGTTAGGCCGTGACCCGACCGCAGATGTGAGATGGAGGAAGAGAGAGAGAGAGAGAGAGAGGAGAGAGAGAGAGAGAGAGAGGAGAGAGAGGAGAGAGAGAGAGAGAGCTAATGGACCTTATTTTCTGGATGGGGGAGCATGAATATATTCCTCTTTATCTCTGTATTTTTCTCCCAGAAAGAACCACGGAATCAATCAAAGCTAAAGGAGCAGTTCGTATTTTTCACAGTCATATCTTATAAGAATAAATAAATAATACAGAACAGAGACAAATACCCTTTAGTGCAGACAAGTCACCCAAGGCCTACAGCTCCCCGCTTGTTTCTCGAATATTATCGAAGAGCATGTTTGCTAATGAAAGAGCTTTCCACTGACCGGAGGCCAACGAGAATAAACATACAGAGAAATATGACTGCGTGTGGTGATTACAAGCAGGCCTACATTTGCAATATGTTTCCAAAAGTAGACAATATAGTTTGGAGCAGAAAAAAATTAATTATTGAATCAAGGTTTTGCGTCAAAAGCTCGACATCAAATGCGTAGCCCGTAGGCCTGGTCTCCGTAGGCCTGCTATCAGCTTTCTTTTATGAAATGGGAAATTCGAAAAGCATAATCCTTACCCAAGAATGACTATAGACCTAAATGCCTAATGCCAACAGTAAATACACAGATAAGTGTATAAATAGTTATCTACGGTTTTTTGTAGGTCACAAGTCATTCCTCTCCGTCTCTTTACAAAGCAAGGCGTATTTCAGGCGCTGGCCTAGATAGCGAGGAGGTGAAAAGGACCATTTCATTTACCCTTATCTGCGAGCGCGCCGTCTGCCTCTCCTCGACACACATATGGCGAGAACGGTGCACCGCTCGCCTTGTATAAACGGCTCGACAACAAACTGTGTTTTTATTCAACGGAGCAGGCAGGGAAACGATTTGAAGAAATATTATACGATGGGGAAAAGGTACTGCATCGCATAGCCTAATGTAAAACATTCAATAGAGAGAGAGAGTTTGAGGGGAGGAGGATTGGAGTAGGGGAGGATGTGAGGGAGGGAGGTGACTTGAGATGAGGAAAAGGAGAAAGGTTCTTCTTTGACCAACCGTCTGTTTTGACCTGTTTGCCATATTAGGCCATCCATCCTTTAGAGCGAAGGTCTGGGTGTTATAACAACACAGTTATGTGGTCAACTGTCTATACATCCTCTGAGGCTGTGTCACTCTGATATGGTCGCCAGAATAATGACAGAAGGCAGGAAGAGTCTCTGCTCTGGATGAGTCTCTGCTCTGGATGAGTCTCTGCTCTGGGTGGTCATCTCATCTGGGTCAAACAAGATGGCCTGAATCTCCATCTTTGGTCCAGATATGGTTAGCATGGGTCTCACGGCTCGGCTCAGGAGAGGAAGGGTAGTCTTGAGCTCAGGTGGTTGATCAAACTAGACATTCGCCCTTCGAAGTTTGGCTAATGTAAGCTAAACTTTGTCTGTTCTGTTAGAGTGCATTTTAACTATAGTTGTTTGTTCCAATGTTCTTGAACAATTGTGATCGTCACTGACAGTGATATCCTCAGAGAGTGTGTGTGTGTGTGTGTGTGTGCATGTGTGTTTGGGCTGGGGGAGAGGACAGGTTCGGGGGACTGTTATTTTGTGTTTTTTTTGTTTTTTTTACTGGTGATCCCTTTCGGGTAGATGAGTTTAAAATCTATTACCCCCAGAGCTAGGATTAAAGAGAGAGAGAGAGAGGAAGAGAGAGAGAGAGAGAGAGAGAGAGAGAGAGAGTGTGTGAGTGTGTGTGTGTGTGTGTGTGTGTTTTGTGTCATGCCCCTAAAGACGCAATCACCATGTAAATACAAAACCAGTGGATTAAAGGTTGGGGG
The DNA here is from genome assembly GCF_949987555.1 of Borostomias antarcticus. NCBI lineage: Eukaryota > Metazoa > Chordata > Actinopteri > Stomiiformes > Stomiidae > Borostomias > Borostomias antarcticus. The sequence goes on from NC_140253.1 coordinate 4,508,968, forward strand.
AATATTTGAGTTGATTCAGCTACACTGTAGCTGGGAGACACACACACACACACACACACACACACACACACACACACACACAAACACAGAGACAGATTTGCATGTCCATGGGAATTAGACATAAACATACATTCATTGTTAACTGATGACAGCAAACCATGCTAATATGCCCCTGCAGTCAGTCAGAAGTGCTGTCACAAAATAGAGATTTGTTTATGCACAGTGTCTTGGCTTGTCTCAGCTGTAGTAAGCTAGTCAGATGTTATGTGTGTGTGTGTGTGTGTGTGTGTGTGTGTGTGTGTGTGTGTGTGTGTGTGCATAGTAGTAGTAGTAGTAGAGGTGGCCACTAGGGGCATACGCTCCTTTGGGAGGAAAGTGAGGAGATGTGCGTTATCTAAAGTCAAACACCAGGGTCAGATCCGAGTAAAGTCCCTTGTGTGTGTGTGTGTGTGTGTGTGTGTGTGTGTGAGAGAGAGAGAGAGAAGGGGAGAGAGAGAAGGGGAGAGAGAGAGAGAGGCTGCTTACTCCTGCCCCCACCATCCAGCAGAAGGTGTGGAGAGAAGGCGAGAGACAAGGGTTCTACAGACATGGGTTCCACAGACATGGGTTCCATCCTGGGTGAGGTGGTGCATCAGTTTAGGTTCTCAGTTGTCATATGGGGGCTTGGTAGTTTTGCTGCAGAGGTCCAGAGCTACACAAGGGGAGTTTCAGACCAGCCTGCTTTCAGGTCGAGACTCGATCCCCGGTGTGTGTGTGTGTGTGTGAGTGTGTGTGTGTGTGTGTGTGTGTGGGCGGGAGGGGGGGGGGGGGGGCGATCGGAGGTTGACTGGTTATAGATCTTAGCCTCTCTTGCTACAACGTCCTTTACTCTGACACTCATCCTTCTCACCCCTCTCTTTCTCACGTCTCTCTCTCATCTACTTTCATCCCCCTCTCGCTATCTCCCCCTCTCATATCCCTCTCTCCCTCTCTCAATATCCCTCCTCTTTTCTCTCTCCCTCTCTCAATATCCCTCCTCTTTTCTCTTTCCTCTCTCCTGTAGGACATGGCGGGGTGAACCAGTTAGGGGGCGTGTTTGTTAACGGCAGGCCCCTCCCCGACGTGGTCCGCCAGCGAATCGTAGAGCTCGCTCACCAGGGGGTCCGCCCATGCGACATCTCCCGCCAGCTACGAGTGAGCCACGGCTGTGTCAGCAAAATACTGGGAAGGTGAGACGCACATACACACAGACGCGTGCGCGCACACGCACGCGCACACACACACACACACTCACACACAGACACACATAACTGAAGAGAGAGTGGTTAAACACACCGGTGACACATACGCACACACACATATACACACACGCACGCGCACATACACGGACACAAACATATACACACACACACACACACATACATACACGCACACACACGCACACACACACACACACACGCACACACACGCACACACACGCACACACACACACACACACACACACACCGTGGTTGCTCCGTTTCTTTGTCAAGAGCGAGATGTACCTTTCTTCAAAATGTTGAAATCATTCCTACTCTCTCTCTTTCCATCGTTCCTACTCTCTCTTTCCCTCTCTGTTTCTCTGTCCTCATTCTGTCTCTCTCCTTCTGACTCTGTCTCTCTTTCTGACTCTCTCTCTCTCTCTCTCTCTGACTGTCTGTCTGTCTTTCAGACTCTCTCTCTCTCTCTGAC